>NW_009733314.1:0-59893 GCF_000703405.1 Apaloderma vittatum | reverse complement strand
ACCCCGGCTGAACAAGGCATAATGCTCCACATGAGAAGGATGTAAGCTCATGTCTTGACAAGTAGCAATACAATTTCACTAAGCCCTGTAAAATTAAGTTCATAAGAATACAAATGTAACAAAAATCACATAATTTGATTATGAATGCATTCTGGTGACATTTTACATGGTATATATAATCAGTCTTGGGGGGGGGGGAAACAGTCTAAACAGAAGTCTCAAACCTAACTCTTTACAAAAGCCTCTACTGTCACTGAACAAAATAAAAAAATAATAATAAATACATAAGATGGTAAGATACTCACAATATTCTGTATTTAAAATACTAATTCTTTAGTTCTGGATGCGTCAGATTCAACAAATACTTTAGAAAGTTCATTTTCCACTAACTGTACCAGAACCCAAAAAATTTATATGCATTATGAAATGTAAATAAAAAGCATATTTCCTGTAAATAGCATTCAATTACAGTTTCCGCAATTGGAAAGGCTTCACTAAGTAATTGATATATCATAAAAAACATAGCATAAATTTTTGGAAAAGGTACTGCAGTGTTAAGGCTATGGGAGTTAAAAGCATTAAAGGGCTACGGTAGTCAGACATTTAGGTCTCTGATCTGGACAGTCAGAAGACTAGGATTACAGAGTGTTCCCAACTTGTTCTTCAGGTACAGGGTTAAAATAAGCTTTGATTCCTTATGTAAACTGCAAACAAGTGACATTTTAGGCTCCTGCACATCATGATATTCAATACACATCTATTTCTTGAAAATGAATCATTCTTTTGAAGTTTTTTATTAGCTACTGTAACTCATTTCAACTCAAGAGAACCTAGTATCTCTAACTATAATAGGTTTTCTCCATTTTCCCTTTAGAAATATGAAGCACTATCAACTTCAGTTTCAATGCATTATATGCTATCAAACCAGAAATAACTACACAAGCACTGCAATAAGTGACTAATGGAATCCCTAATTTATTCTAACCATACAAACACCCTCTTAACCAAACTACAGAACTTAGTAAGCTTACTAGAATTTACTATCGGTTTATAAATTCTATGTAAACCACATTTGTAGTATTACTGACAGTAAAATTCAAGAGCAGGATTCCATTATTTTAAGACTTTAAACACAAAATCCCTATTCTTTGAATAACCAGTTAGAGCCTTGCTTGAACTCATATTAACTAAAAAATTCTCACTAATCTGCTGTCTTTTAGCATAGGATCACAACATGAAATGAAAACAACAAGCTCCGTGGATAACATTAAACAGCCTCATACATCTCTCTTGCTTCAGTGACTTTATATATTGTCAGAAGGAAAGAAATACAGAATACTGTATTTGTTAAACTTTTACACAGGTGTTTGGTGATAAGTATAACGCATGAAAACATGGCTTTGAAATTAGTAGTAAATTTCAAGCTTACAGCTTCTTTCTAGACAATAGCCCTGCAGATTCAAGGAATCTGGAAAAAAATACTGTTGACAGTATCTGTAACAAAGCTGAAGTTAAAATGCCAGTGAAATGCCAAATAAAAATACTTTTTGAGGTTATTTCTCACCTTAGCTGTTTCATAAAAATAATTACTCCAACTGATTTACCAGTCCTGGCATTATTTGTATGCTACCTTTGCATAAAAATGATCAGCATTTACTTTATTACTTGTTTGAAGCACAGAATAACAATTCATATATGGCACTAAAACAAACAAACAAAAAAGATAAATATTTAATGAGACTTACTAGAGTTAGAGAAAGCTAATAACTGTAGCCTGAAGAAAAAAATAGAAGTTGTCCATAACTGCCATTTTTAAAAAGAGAAATTTCTTTTCACTACCTCAGTGGTTTCTTTGCTGCGTTTTTCCCCTACCTTTTCTAGTAGACTTCAATATTTACCACACATTCTTAAGACTAGATCTTGAACATGGAGCCATCCAGGTAAACTACACATAACCAACCACAGTAGAGAAATAACAGGATACATATGTTAAAAGGGAAGAGTTAGAGAAAGGAAAAGTTACTGCAAATATGACCTCCTGAAGCAAAGAATGTGCCTTTATGTAACTCTGCAGAAGACCAACAGTTGTCTGGGTAGTAACCATAATGCTCTCTATTGAGATCGACCGGTTTTACAGTCTCTGCCACTTAAAGTACACTTATACAGTAGCACAGGTATCCCAGCCAGATACCATCACTTACAAGTGTACCCACACTCAGTGGGCCATGCCAAAGCCTTTGTGCACAACAGACTACTTAAGAAGCAAAGACCACAAGAGACACAGGGCAAGTGTGAAAGACATTTTGGAGTCCATAATTATGGTCTAAAATACTCACAGGGAGAACAGAATCAGCTGTAAGTAGAAGGCAATATAAAATGTGAGAACAGTTGCAAGAGATCTAACTGCACACTGATCAAGCTATTTCAGGAGAAGTCTTTATCTAAAAAGAAATTATAACTATGTCCCTGGAGATGCTAGAGAGAGCACAAGAAACCTCTCAACAATACAAACTTTAAGTCTTCAAAGAGACAGTAGTGAGTTGGAAAAAAAATATCTTTAAAGGCATGTTGGGGTTGTTCAGCCTAGAGAAGGAAAGGCTCTGGGGGATATCTTATAGCAGCCTTCCAGTACCTGAAGGGGGCCTACAGGAAAGCTGGGGAGGGCCTGTTCTAAAGGGCATGTAGTGACAGGATGAGAGGGAATGGTTTTAAACTAGACCAGGGCAGAGTTAGATTAGATGTTAGAAAAATGTTCTTTAAAATGAGGGTGGTGAAACACTGGAACAGGTTGCCCAGAGAGGTGGTGGAGGCTCCATCCCTGGAGGCATTCAAGGTTGGGCTTGATGGGGCTCTGAGCAACCTGATCTAGTTGAAGATGTCCCTGCTCTCTGCAGGGAGGTGGGCCTTTAAAGGTTCTCTCCAGTCCAGCACATTCTGTGATTCTGTCTCCTAGGTCTGGCTGGGAAGGAGTTAATTTTTTTTCATAGCAGCCTAGATGGTGCTGTGTTTTAGGTTTGTGACTAAAACAGTCTAGACAGCACACCAGTCTTTTAGCTTTTGCCAAACAGCACTTGCACAGAGTCAGGGCTTTCTCTGTTTCTCACTCCACTCAGCAGTAGGTGGGCAAGAGCCTGGGAGAGGAGACAGCTGGGACAGCTCATCTGAACTGACCACAGGGATATTTCAGGCCATACAACTGTCTGTAATATAACCTTTTTACCAAAGTAGCTGTTGCTCAGGGAATGGCTACGATTGCCAGTAGGATTGGTTTAGGTTATTTCTTACTTTTTCTTTCTTTTTTTTTTTTCTTTCTCCTTATTCTCTTTTTTTTTTCTTTCATTCTTTTTCATTCTTTCTCTCAGAATTATTCAATTATCAAACTATTTTCATCTCAACAGCTGAGTTTGCTTTTGCTCTTTCTATTCTCTCCCTCTACCACTGTGGGACAGTAAATGAGTGAGGAGCTCTGTGTTCCTTAGCTGCATGCTAGGGCCAATCCACAAAGAGGGAAAACAAACCTTTTGGAACTTTTGCTTTCAACTGTTTATTGTCTATCCAAATTCTAAATCTATCATGAGTTTCAAAGTACTTGACAATCAAGATCATCAGAAATTGCCTGCCACACAGAGAGAGGAAGATTGAAGATAAATGGAAGATAAACAGAAAACTGAATATCAGACCTTTTAGAAATTGTGGTAACAGTCAATTGCATTTATTGATATTTTTCCTAGAATCAAATAATTCTATTCAGATTGGAATGCACTATATTTTCCATATCAGACTCTAAAGAAAGAAACACTGAATGTCAAATACTTAGAAAATCAATTACATCTTACAAAAGTAAAGCTTAAGATATTCGAGTCTTACCAGCCATATCACTCACAGAGCAGTAACATGAGGACTGTTCATACACTAAGCCTGGTCCATATAATATAATCCTTCTTTTATTCCAGTAATAACAATTAAGGAGCACAAAAGTATGTAAATGCTCTACACACCTTGGGAGATAATGCAAGCCAAAAAAAAAAAAGGCCACAATAAAGCCAGTGCTTTGTTGTTGTTGTTCTGTTAGATACAGAACATGCCTTCTCTTTCCATCTGTTGAAATTTGAAGTAAACAGAAAACCCCATAGAAATAGCTTCATAAAACCTACGGCCAACACTCTGCATAACATTAGAAATGGAAGCATGTAGATCTATGGCAATTTCCAATTTCCCAGAAAAATCTGCAACTAAGTATTTATCTACACAGTAACATTGTTTCGGAAATTTCACTAGGAGGGTGGTAGTCACATAGATCATCGTCATGCAGACAAAGACATTTCACTTGACTTTTGATGACACAGTGTAATATGAATGACTTTGCTATTATTTTTAAAGACAAAAGCAATGCTGGATCATAGTTTGCTAAATATTTTACTGGAATTTGAGAAGATCAATGTTTATTTTGGTACTGAGTGTAAAGAATCAGCATTCAGTTATAAGAACAAGGGACAACACTGCCATTACGACTTTCCTGTGACTTGGGCTAAAGCAGTGATCATCGTCTCTTAGTAGACAGAAAACTTTTCTTCCAGTGGCACGAAAATACTGCGGTACACTGACTTTCCTGCTTGCTAGTCATTCAAACCTGAGGACCACTGTCCAGTGAAGAGTCAATGATCCACACGACAACCAGGCTGAGCAGGCACAGGTCTATGCTGTGCTGTGATACATGTATTGCTCAGCTGCAGGATAAAGTTAGTTCCCTAACTATAAGGGAGAGAGAAGACTGTAGGCAGATCCCACTCAGCATTTGACAGTTAAACCACCCATGTGGTCTTATCTTAAAAGGGAACCACCATGTTGTCACATGAACATCTTTTCACTTGACAGTAGAAACACTGAATGAAATTATTTACTTATAAAAAAAAACTAAACTAAGTCATTCACTTGTAATGCCTCTAAGTTCCGCAATGTTGGTGAACCTCAGCACAGCAGGATCTGTGCAGCATGCCATGTCATGACTGGAGGTCTCCTCAGTGTTGCATGACTTAGGGTTCCCAACACCTGAAAGGATGTAAGATTATCTATGCTATCCCCTTTTTGCACCTCAAAAAGGTGCTTAAATCCACACCTGATGGAGTGCAAGTGCCATTCTAATGGTTATCTTTAGCACACACTTGCACCACCACATTACATCTGCTGCAGAAAATTTTGCGATGTAGAGCAGAGCCAGTTTCTGCATGCAGAAGAGGCCTACGCTCTCCTAGTTATGTCAGCTTCTGTGCACGCATTACACAGCAGACGCTCACTGGAAATATTGCTGTTTTCCAAATAGCTTTGAAAATAGAAGAGTCAGCAAAAGTGGGCATAATGAGCAATTCACAGAGTTTCTCCCACACAAGCATTCTATAAAAACTCCACCAAAAAACGCTGTGGGACAGAGAACTGTTCTCAAGATGTAGTACAACACACATATCATCTTTCACATGGTCTCGTGGCCTCTCTTCTGGCAAATGATGTATTCTAATAACATAATGGAGAAGAAGTTTTTGCCCAGCTGGGAGACACAATGAAGAGGACAACCTGTTGCTAATACTAGAATAATTTATCAGGTCTAGAGTCTGTTTCCTGCATGTTGCCAAAGAACTCTAGGAAATAGGGAAATCATGAATGTCTGCTGAATCAGAGGAAATATACTGGAAGCACCGCAGATTGGCCATCGTTTCATTAAAGCACTTGGATACTTATAAGAAAAGCAATGTAGACTATATAAGGGGTAGACTAGCAGACACTGAATTATTGTCTCAGCCTACAGGCAAAGGCAACATCCACTAAACTGTTTATCTCCTCTGCTATAAAATATAAATATATCACTGGCCAATCTTTCATGGGTGTTACAATGATTAAGTAATTAACATTTGTAAAAATCTTGCAGAAAAAAAGAAATTCTGAAGATTAGAAGAAGAGTCAATAAAGCAAACAGAAGATGTCAGGTATTTCCCAAAACAATAATTAAAAAGTATATTATTACTTAAAGTGCATTTTTTCTTTAAGGATTCTGGTTTGTTCTGCATAGCAAGTTATTACACACAATAAATGAGGCAGACAATTCACTTCAGAGTTCTACATTGAGAAAAACAAACACTATTACTGTGAAACCACCTCTGAAGAAAACAAGATAGGGTTTTACAAGTCCTGATGCTGCAAACACTTTAGTTCAAATACACGATTATTTTCATTGAAATCATGAAGGCTTTTCAGAAACATACAGACTGGCACATGCATCAATTGCAGGAAATGGACTTTAATTATCACCACATTTCACTTCAACCACACCCATGTGAGCTTCCTGGGTACATCTATCTTTGCAGTAAAAAAGTTATAGCTTAACAGATAACTATTGCTTAGCATATATTAACATGTTAACATACTGCAAGCAGGTATAAAGATTGGACAACAAGAGGTGATTGAGCATTATGACTAAGCATCATACATAGAATCATTTAGGTTGGAAAAGACCCTTAAGATCATCGAGTCCAACCCTTAACCTTACGCTTACAGAAGTCCACCACTAATCCATGTCCCCAAGCATCACACATCTTTTAAATACCTCCAGGGATGATGATTCAACCTCTCTGGGCAGCCTGTTCCAGTGCTTGACAATGCTGACCTCGCAGTGAAGAAACTTTCCAATGCAAACCTCTCCTGATGCAGCTGAAGGCCATTTCTTGTCCTGTCACCTGTTACTTGGGGTAGAGACCAAATTCTACCCCACTACAACCTCCTTTCAGGTAGTTGTAGAGAGCAATACGGTCTCTCTGAACCTCCTTTTCTCCAGATTAAACAACTCCCAGTTCCCTCAGCCACTTCTCAGGGGAATTGTTCTCTATACCAACACTGTGTAAAATAATGCAGAATTTCTTTTTCATCTTCCTTACTTATCTTCCTTACTGCTCACGGATGTATATGTAGGTCCAAGTGCGCCATAAAAAAAAAAGTATGCTTTTACTATGTGTAAGTTTACGTATAGGAATATATTTAAACAATGAGATTCTTAATCAAACAGCTGATTTTTTAAAAACAAATGAATCATGCTTTGGTGACTGTTCAAGCAATATTCTCAGCAATTTCAGGGAAAATATAGTTCAGTCCTCTTCAGTGGACATCACTGAGATACTGAGGGAATAGGGAACAACACGATTTCAAAGTCTCAGTGGACTTACTTAGCCAAATGCAAAAGACTGCTTAAGCCCAAACGTCATGGACTTTCAAAATGATTGCAAAGTTTCACAACAAACTACTTCAGCTGATTAGATTTACAAAACACAATACTTGGTGTCATGATGTATACAAAACAAGTCTCTTGTTATCATTTTCAATCACAGACCTCAACTGCATCACTCTTTTACATTTACAATACATGTGATTTTACAGTTACTGTTCTCAGCTTTTTCAGACCAGGAAGATCCTTTCCACTATGATATTCTCTGCCAGAATTTCAGCCACCTGCACAACTAAACACCCTTATAAGTTACCAGTTTGTTAATAGCCCTCCTATGCATCTTATGTTACATGCAAAGAGTGATAAGTTAAATCCAAACATAGCCCCATAAAATTAGTTTTCATCTTTACACATATTTCTTCTGAAATTGATTCCTCAGAGGAATAACAGCTTAATTGTTTCTTCTATTTAGAATGTTTCACTCTAGCTAAAACTACATTGACAATTCTGATGTGAGTACTAGCAGGGGTTTTAAGAAAAGAAATCAAACCAACAGTTAGTTTCATGCTTTTAATACCTAAATAAATCAATCAAACTATGAAAAAGATTCTTTTGAACACACATAAAGATGGAAGTTTGTGTTCTGCAAAAACCTGCATTGTAAGTAGGGTACACGTTAAAATCACCTGCTATAAACAGTAGATTTTCTTTTTCCAGAATCCAGACTTAGAAATATGAGGTTTTGTCATTTTTTTAAGAAAAGGCTGAATAAGCAATCAATACTGAGCTCTAAAAGGAACAACAAGTAGCTCCACGCAACAATGACCTGCAATTCAGTGATCATAGAAAGTCATGATTTGAAATTAGTTATAGTGCAAATAAGCAGTGTAAAAAGCATTGAAGGAGTTAATGAATTAAAGCAGTACATAAGACAAAAATCAATCCCAGTATCATACAGTTACTGATCTGGAAAATATAGCAATGAAAAATATCTATGTTTGCTAATAGAAACTTGGGTTCTTGATGCTACCTTCAAGAGAAAATAAAACACCCTTTCTCAGCAACACTCTGTCATATCCTAAGTTTTGAGCCATTTCGCAGGATGTAACCTCACTGTAACATCAAACACATTGTCATCAAATTGCAAAATGAGAATTAAAATAAAAGCCAGTCTTTCAGAAGCACAGCACTTTCAGCACCAAGATACGCATCTTGAACTTTAATCAGCAGTAGTTACTGTAACAAGGCTACATTATAATCACTATAACCATGGCTACTATTATTCCATAATTTTGCTTCACCATCTCAGAATCACTTATGTAACTAACACCCTACAAAAAAAAGGGGGTCCTGTTTGTGATCTTTCCGAGTTTTCAGTTGATTTTGTTTAATCTTTGACAGTTTTCATAAGATGTATTATAGAAAAATGTTCCCGGTTTGGCACAAAACCAGAACAGATTCATATAATCAAGACCTTATTTAAAAAAAACAAAAAACAAAACAAAACACTTGTTCATACACAGATAACATTCTGTTCAAACATCAGGAGCCCAGAAAACAAAATCTCCTTTATACTGTCTTTCTGGTTCCCAGTACCTTGAGGGGATTCAAATGTCTGGAAAGTAAGACCTACACATCTATTGGACACCTCAGTATCTCCACAGAAGTTAACAAAAGAGACTATTCTTAATGTGACGCATAATGAGGCCATTAACATCACACACACACACACTTACCTACTGTACCTTCCAGATGCCACAGAATCCTAGAGGAGTCCTGTGGTTTATGCCAGTATAAGAAACCCATTCAGCTTTCTTTTATGTCACATTGATAAAGTTTGAAAGATCTGTAAATTGTAGGAGGAAATAAGGAGGTAATGCAGCTACAGACTAATTACGGCCTTCCTGGAATCCATGGGTTAGTTCTGAAAATACCAACTGATTCCACAAGAACTGCAACCCAACAGTCACAAACACTGTGATTTCTTTCAAATGCAGAGAACTAATTAACCCACTGTGACATCTGAGCAACTCAGCCCATTATCTCTTCTTTCTTGTAAAAACAAATGCATGCATCAAAGGAAGCAACTGAAATATTACAGAAACAGAGTAGAGCACCATATGCTTTTCTGATTTTTAGATTAAGTTCCAGTCTGAAACAAATAATTTGTGATAGCGTTCATAATTTGTGATAGCATTCATAAATGCAAGAATATTGAGCTATCCTGAGATTGCATATTTCCCATGCTTTGCTCCCACTCAAAGTTCTATATAGCAAAAACTGGGGGGGGGGGAAAGATTAAATCCATGACTAGCTTACACTGAAGTTTCTGAAATGGCAGAAAAAGAGACTATTAACTTTCTTCACACAACTAGTAATTCTAGGAAGGGGAGAAAGCAGTGAGCATAGAGACTTCCAGAGTGCAGTTTAACATACAATACGGTCTACTGGAAAATTACAATCAAAACCTCTAGATTGCATAAGCTATTTGTATCTAGCAAGTCTGAACTAAAACCTACTGAAATTAGAATGGTGATACAGCTTAGAAAAAGAACCATATGAAAGCCAGTGAAGCTGATTCTGCTCCTTGTACATTTTCCAGGTAGAACCTGCAAGTGATTTATGTAGGAAATGAAATTAATTATTGTAAGCACCTGAAGCGTTTAATATTTCATGGGATTTTGATGCAGCTAGCAGTTTATTCACATGTATATATGTTCTTAATTACATTCACTCCTGAAAGTTGTAAGTTAAATACCACAAACATTCACACAGTTGCTGGATACTTTATCTTCAAACACAGGTAGCAGTTTCAAACTAATCTATGTTTGATCAGATATTACACTTTTTAGATTAAGCTATAACAAAAAAAAAGTATCAGTAAATACACATAATTTTTTGCAGTTACCCAGCAGTTCCATTGCATCATCTTCATTGTCAATATCTTCCTCTGTTACAGATGGAGCTGTACTTTGAGCAGAATCAAAGGAGTCCTGAGAAAGCATGGCAGCCAGCAGTTTCTTATGTTGCTGCTGTTGTTGTTTTAGTCCTTTCGTTTTTGGCTCCATTTTTAAGCTGTGAAGGAGGAAAGCACAACTTTCTCTTACTGGTGCTCACTACAGAACATGGCACACATTTGTCAAACCACTGTAGCCCATGATGTCTTCCAGATCTGAAGGTTAATGCCATCAGGTCACACATAAATCAGTTAGCTACCATTCATTCCCTGATAATTGGATGTTCTAAGTCAGTTTGTGTTTTCAGGTCCTATCTAAAGTTTTGACTGAATGATGATAGGAATTTCCCATTGACTTGATGGACATTAATCAAGTCTAAATAAGCTACATTTACAGAACAATAGTATCTCAATTACTAATCACAGGATTGAGGACTATATAGTTATAACAATTCTCATGGTTTGTTGACTTGTGTCCCTAACCTCAGTAAAAGACAACTGGAACTGCACAGCAGTTAGCAGAATGGGCTAAGGTAGGACTTGCTACAGCTTGCAATTTCTTGTTCCTTGCAATATCGAGATAAAGACAACAGGGTAGAAGTTTGGTGCCCCATATGAGGGCATTAGCAACACCTCAGACTGTCTTAGAGTCTGTTGCAAGAATTCAGATCTGTTGCAAATGTATGAAATTTACTATAATCAATGATAGCTCATTTCCCACTGCAAAGATGAACAAAGTGGACAAAGTGGACCTTGGAGATGAAGAACAAGCTTTGAGTTTAAGACATCAGCTATGGATAAGCAGCCTCTGAGAGCTCAAGTTCATTGCAAGCTCTAGGAAACAAGAGCATCATATTAAAAATCACTCAAATTCCCCACTGTGTACATATATTATCCCTTGAGGGAGATTCCCAAGAGCCTTGCTTCTTCTCAGAATTTCTCTTTCATGTAGTAACTACTAACAATGACATGGAAATGATTTTAATCCTATTTTCATGGTGTTCGAATTTCTGAAGGATGAGCTCAGTATCAGGAGGATTGCCACCAGCACATTTATGTGTCCTTTATCACATATTAGTACCTTGCCTTGATCCTTTACAGCAGCAACAGAGAGTAGTACAACATCATTGACAAATACAGTCTTTCCTCTGTAGCATTACAGAACATCAAGGGCAAAAAGGTGACCCTTCATCAGTTTGAAAAGACATTACTAATACAGCTACCTCAGATCAACTACATTATCTTTTCCAGTCAAAGTAGTAGTGAAACCTGTCCTTTCAGTTGCTCAAAATTAACTTCCCTTCTTTTTCTAAGTAACTGGGCCTGGCTTTCAGATATACAACATGTGTGCTTCTATTGCTTATCACCAGAGGAATATATGTTTTTAAGGAGGAAATAGTGGTTCTTTCCCATTGTCCACTACTGAATTGAGGAAAAAAAGTGAGGTTCATAGCTTCAAAGACAGAAAAAGCAGACAATTCACAGATTCCCAAATATCATGTATTACATACACTCACTATGATCTGCTTTATGCTGTAAAGATCAATATTGAAACCAGGCATGTTATCAACAGACCAGTGGTCCACAGGAATATGTCATTGTCTGCAGTCTATTCAGTCCCCTATAAGATGCTAAGAATGTGTAAGTATCCCAGGCTTCCCCTTCCACTAAACAGAAAAAAAATTTGTATACCATGGGCTGTCAAAAAAACATAGAGGGAGTCACATGACACTGATGGCAATTACTCTATAAGTGACTTGCCTATGTTTTATCCTCTAGATATTTATATAATATCTCATTTATGTACTATTTCCTTATGTTTAGTTATAGGTAAAAGAAAACATATTACCTAGAAATAAATGAATAATTACAGTTTTCATTTTCATGTTCTTATGACGTAACTGAAATAGCATGATTATGATGTAACTAATTAGCATTAGTTTTGAGAGTTTGCTGGCTTATAACATAAACCCTGATAATTAGTGATCAATAAGCTATCACTTTTTATTGAAAGTGTTGCTAAATCAAATATAACAAGATATAATTAAAAACATTTAATGTGAATTTCAAATTTCTACTGCTGTCAGTTGCCAGGTAAAAATGCAAGTGATTCATTTTAGGCTACATTAACTGTGGAGTAGACAAATGAAATACAGATGAGGTAGTCAAAAATTCTTTACAACTGATAACAACTTCACTCTTTCAAGAGTTTCACTTAATCTCATGAAATTCATACTATTTCCACTATTTTAGCATGTACTAGGCACATGCTACATTAAAACTAAATTATTATTACCTGTTGTCAAATGCATCTGGTGTGCAGTCAATTCCAAATTCTGCTAATAGTACTTTAATTCCCAGTACTACTGAGTAAGAACTTAAAGAAACTGCCTGTTATTAGTGAACTATTATTAATCATTCAGATTAATCTTGATCAATACAGGTATTTTAAACTTCCATATATAGCTGTCATCAACTTTAGTATTACCACTATCTTGAAGATCTGCCATTTTATTATTATTTTGCAAGACTGCAAACATGCTTTTTATAAATGCCTTAGAAAAAATGATGAAATGCTAATAAGGCAGAGAATTATTCCAGATATAAAATCAGTTATCCAAATGTAAATCCATATGCTGCATGTAATTCAGTAGTAACTCACTTCCACTGAAAATCAGTATTCCCACTTAATGATACATGTTTTTCAACAGGTCTTCAGCACCTGAAAACTAGAGATACCAATGTCCCCTGAGTTTTTCCTAGCATCAAGTACCTCATATTCTCATTATTTTATATATCAGGAAATGTAGTTTTGTCATGGTACTCAACAAGACTTCTCAAATACTATTCTCAAACTATTAATCACATTTTTTAATTATAGCATTAGTTGTAATGTTTCTCATAGCTTGTACCACCCTCCACAAAGAGACAAATGTGCTGCTTTGAATCATCTTTGTTACTCAGAACTAAACTTTTCTCTCTTCTAGACATTAGACAGAGATGCTTATTTCTGCTCCTTACTGAGAGAAGGGATACAATACCCTAAGTTTGCTCTGCAGTATGGAGCAGATCTTTATTGGACTGGTGAATAAGGAAAAAGAAACCCAGGCCCTCAAAGTCAAGCTGCAGTGCCAGTTGCTGACTCCATTACTTTCCCAGGAACTGCACTGGAGGGAACCAGTGTCTGAGTTCTGTTGATTCCAGTCCAATGTCTGGCTGAGGGATCATTACTACACACTGCTACTTCTTTGAAATAGTAGAACTTGCAGCTTCTCACACAATAATCTAATTAAAAGAACACAGAAATACTCATGGATAACAAACATTCCCAATATGTGAGGAAAGTTAATGAATGCAGCCTGTTAGAGTACAGCAAGTGACAGACTAGTTTTCTTGTGACAGAGAGGCAAATTCCAATATAGAAGTCATATGGAAGACATAGTGAGGTGATACCTTAGACCTCTGCAAAGGGAAAGCAAAAAGTTTCTGCCTTCTTAAAAAAGAAGGACCCTATGTGTTTAAGCCAATCAACAGAATCAGTGCACAAGCTTTACAATTGAGGAAAAAAACAAACAAGCAAACCCACAAGGCACATATCCCTTTTAAAGAAAGGCTGTGAATACTTTACCTTTTGTGATAAACAGGTATCTTTAAATGGACTCCTTGTAAAAATGATAATCTCTTTCCACGTAGCTCAAGAACATTAACAAACAAACATATTCCCCCTCCCTCAGTCAGGCAAAATAAATCATCAGAAGTTATTTACAGCAGAGAAAACAAATTTCTCTTTGAGGAAAAACTGTTATTAACACCAAGATCTTAAGTGTAAGGAACTGCAGATGAATTTAGGAAGTCCCGTTAATATAACATAGATAGTGTTTTTCTTGTCTATCTTTCCTGTAAATGGGAAAAACAGATTTATCACTGAAGTGTCAAAAAGATTAACAAACAGCTATTACCAGCTGCTGAAAGACAGAAGGGTTTGAATCATCTGAATGAAGCTAAACATCACAACATTATTAGGTAATGGATGCCAATCATGTCAGCATGTACTTAGCTTTATACATGAGAATAAAAGCATGGGATTGCAAATGAGTATAAAGTTGATTATATATAAAGGCATAAGAAGAAACCAGTCACATATTAATGTCTTCCATTTATCCTGCATGCTGTCACGCTATGGCATGGGAATTTAAAAGCCCTGCACTCTGCTCTCAGAAATGGGTTGTTACAAAGACAGCTCTGCTTCACAAATTATAGAATTTCTAGGCCTAACCAAAATCCCACCTTCCTCCAGGACTGCTACTATCCTCGCTGTCCCACTGCTCATTTTTATTTCTTGGTATTGGTGGCTGCAGCATCTCAGCAGCTAGTGGGTCTGCATCATTCTCTTCACGACCAATCCATTCTCCAATCACACGAGGTCTCAGAAGCGGGGTGTTAAAACCTGTTGTGTCCTGAGGAGAAATTAAAAAAAAAAAAAAACTGCACTGCTTGTTCTCAACCATACACATAAATAGAAAAAAAAATCATTAAAACAGTGCAAAAATAGTAAAGCACACTACCATTTCAGAGGACTAAAAGATACCCAGAAACAATTATGGACTAATGAAAAGATTCCCATTAACAAAATTTCAAGAGAATTGGCCACTTCAATGCCTCAAATCTCTCCTATTTCTTACTATTCAATAGCAATTATAGAAATCTGAGGTATCACCTTGAATTTTTTAATTTTTTTTTAATAAACATGCAACCCTTGAACCCACAACTGTTTCAGTTCTGCTAAGCAACAGATGAGGTCACTTGTATTATGAACACCTCAACCAAAAGACTATTGTAGATTAATAACATCACTCTTATTTGCATTATGAATTAATGAAAAACTAATAAATACACCTGTGTTTGCCATTTTAAAAATTTTAAAAATAACCCTGCTGGGTTTTGCGTAATGTATCTTTCAATTCTGAAAATGGTATTTTAATAAAATGTATTTCTGAAACTAGTACTCATATTTTTAACCACTTACTGGAAGAAGATAGCTGGAGAGGATTACAATAAGCAAGGAAAATGCAACTGGAATCTTCAAAACAATAGTGATGATTTGCATAATTATATTATAAATTTAGATTAAGGAAACAAATTATCCTTAAAAATTGTATGAAAAAGCTGTTCTGAATTGGTGAGTATCTCTGTTCTCAATGTTATTAGAACAGTTGTAGATAAAGGGTCACGTAGCAGAGTATAGTCAAACTAAAAAAAATGCACATATACAAAAAAAAGGTATGAAATGATGTGACAGGAATATTTATTTTGATTTAATTAAACTCCTTTTTAGTCTAGCAAAGACACTTCAAATACAGTGTTCCTAATTAGCAGAGATATACTCTATTCTTATTCTTTAACAAGAGAAAATTTTTTGAAAACAAATCCTGGGCTGTTACATGGCTCAGTGTCTCAAAAAATATTCCTGCCACAAAACAACGATTTCCAAAAAAAGAGCATCTGGAAAAAGTACAGCACAATGGTTACTCAGCCTAGCTACCATATTTTCCCATCTTCCTAAAAACAAAGCACTTTTAAAGTCTCTTCGCAATTTACACTCATGTGGTAAAAGCACAGTTTGAAGTAGAAGCCTCTACTGAGAAGAAATAAATGAAAAAAAGGCTGCAAACCACTTTCATATGAATGTTATGTACCCGACTTTGGCTTGATGCTCTAATGTCACTCAGCAGAACTCCAAGAGCTCCCATTTTGACAGAGTCAAATGTCACCCGGGACATGGATTAGACTCATTCACCCTCGGTCTTTCGTTCTGCTTTCCACAATGTGCCTGTGAGCACATTCCCACACGCCACTCTCAGTGTGTCTTTCCAGAGTTCTCCATCACCTGGCTGATTTACTTTTTACATAATGTCTGTTTTCTCTAAGGTTCATGTGACACAGCAGAACCACTGAAACTGGAATGTAGCCAGTACAGAAGAGAGAAATATGAGAAAAGCACCACAGCTTCAGAGGTTTTAGAATACAAAATCACTGGTGTCTTTCTTTTAAGCACTTAGAAATATGTATTTTGTGCATCTGTCTAGTGATGTCTCATAGTCAGGTAATACAGACCAGGTGACAGTGGCCTCTGGTCACTTGACAGGCATAACCTGTCACAGGTGTGACTACCATCATATGCCTATGAGTTAGGGAAAAAGATTATTCCACTGCCTTCATTACACAGGGTGCTCACATCAGCTTCTTTAAGTAAGAACTATTTTGGCCCCTTCTGAGGTTTATGCCTGCTACTCTATCCATTTTCTCCCTTCTTTTCTCCCTAAAGATAATTTCAATCTAAAAAAAATGGTTCTTGGAGCTAGTTAAACTTGTAACAATTTGCAATGTCAATCTTGCTAAAAGCTTTCAGTCTCTTACACGAAAAGCACCTAAAAATTTGCCCTCTTTTCAGTACCATTCTTCCTGACACTGTACACTTCACCATCAGCATATGAATAAGTAAACCACGAATGCTGTGTCTATCCATGTAATGCTGATTTTTTTTTTCTAGACTAGGGATTAAAGTAGCACTTTCATACATTACTTAACAGAAATGTAATTTACGTTATATAGTCATGCTTTGCCTCATTTTATCACCTTTCCTTTTTGGATCTTGTTAGATTAGTACACCAGAGTTTAAGTGACCAAATTTGTTGTCCTCCTTTCATCTATATAAGTAGTCACAGCAAAAACAGTAAATGGAGAATCAGAGACGGCTCTATTCAGAACAACAGGGCATTTATTTGGCAACTTCTTTCAAAAGTTTCAATAAATTCAAATGAAATATTCTGTTTTCAAACATATTTTTATACGTTTGTTGGGTTGGGTTGTTTTTTTTAAATACAAACCTTAGTATCTTAGCTGATTTCCAATTTATATTCTCTCATAAATAATGGAAGAGATTGACAGTAACATTAGTGTGCACAGAAATATTTCCGGAACATGTAGGTATTTAAATCTGCATCAAATTAACCTAGAGAATTATTTTATGGTACAGTCCATGTATTATCCACTGATCATCCACATCAGTGGCTACCACCATGACACAGTCAAATTTCTTTTATGTGGAAACCAGAAGAAGGAAAAGACTGGAGGACTGCTGAATCTCACCTTCATATTGGGCTGACATGTGGCTGCAGTATGGAACCCCTACCAGGGAACACAACAACCTTTGAGTATCTATTTATTTAAGCATACTTTTAAAAGCTCAGTATTTCTAATTTCTGATTTTAAGGGAATCTTCATAGAGAGAAATACTTTGGGGTCAGAATAAATTTGTTTATTTTTATGACTTAGTTATTTCTATTTTATTAATTATAACCTGTGTTTATTGTAGTAAAACTACATACAAGAAGAAAGTACACCCTAGACACAGCATAGGAAAAAATGTTTAAATATTAACACAGAATCAGAGAATGTTTTGGGATGGAAGGGGCTTCTTCCACCTCTCTAAGCAACCTGTTCCAATGTTTCACCATCCTCATTGTAAAAAAATTCTTCCTTATATCTAGTCTAAATCTACCCTCTTTCAGTTTAAAATCATTAGCCCTCATCCTATCACAACAGGCATTGCTACAAAGTCTGTCCCCAACTTTCTTATAGGGCCCCGTTAAGTAATGAAAGGCTGCAACAAGGTTTTCCCAGATCATTCTCTTCTCCAGGCTGAACCTCAACTCTCTTAGCCTGTCTTCATAGGAGAGGTGTTCCACTCCTCTGATAATTTCTGTGGCCCCCCTCCAAATCCACTCCAAAAAGTCCAGGTCTTTCTTGTGCTGAGGGTCAAAATCTGTTACAAATTATTAGATCATCTTCACTCAAGTCTGATTCTGGATCTCTAACACTTAGATGTCTCCCATTATTAATGTTTAAAGTAACTGAGAGATATTGTTCTGGACAATCTTGGAAAAATCTCACAATGTTATGACAGATCTCACATTACCTGTGAGAACTCCAGTACTTGAATTTTAAGTAAAGTACCAATACATCAGATAATGGGATTAGTGAAAATGTAATTTATTTTAAAATAAAACGTTTCTATTCTCTGTAAGTGCAGTAAAAAAAATTTTAAATCAAAAAATCTTGAAAAACATTCACTAAGTGTTCTTTAGAGAATCAAAAGCCAGAAGATGAATAAACCTACCCCTAAAAGTGACAGTATCTTAGTCTCCAAAAGTGGCAAAAGGTAAAGGGTGTGATTCCTTTTTGTGCACAGACTGATCCAGAAACATTGCTGAAACGGGTACAACCATACAAAACCGTTTAAAACATATTTCTGCACTGCAGCACCCTGACTATACTTTGCCTCAATGTACCTTACAATGCAGACACATATTACAATTTATTTTGTGACATATAGACAAGCAGAGTCTTCCAGTAGCAGCAAATTCTAGAAAAGGCACATCATCAGTAGCCTCATAGTTAGAGCATTCAGCTGGCTGTTCTTATACTTCTGTGCATATTTGAACTTCCACTTCTCAGGGAAGTGTCCCAATGGACTTGGGAAAAAGCTCAGAAACTCATGATTAATTCAGTTTAATCAGCCTAGAACTCTGTGAATTTTGCAGGAAGACTAACATTCTAGCTCAACTTCTTTGTTTATGTTAAATTCTTCACATTATTGAGAAGCTTTAGGAAACTGTACACTTTCATGTATAGTTCTCGTTCAGTGGTAATAAGGGTGAGTCAATTCAGATATTTGTATTGTATTAACTCTGCACTTTAGCCTTAAAATCTGTGAGTCACAAGGCACCCCTTCTTAATTTCTTTCCTTACACGCCACACTTGCAGAGCCAGTTGCTCATTCTACATAGCTCCCATAGCCTATAGACACGGGCTCATGAAGAGACAGAACACCATACTCTGCAAGTCTGAAGTAAATTAGATTATAAAGGAGATAATTCATTTAATAAATCTATTTTAACTGCAGTAATCTTGGGATTTTTTTGACAATAATCCCAGTGAACTCAGAAATATTAGACTGCGTCACACTGAAAGTTTCCATTTTGACTAGAAGACTGACCTTGTCTGTCTGTATTTTCTCTACCTTTGTCTTGGACTGAAGCCCTAAGTACTGGCACAAAGCTAAAAATAGCAGATATTTGACAAGAATCCATTTAAATGAAACACCCTTCCACAAAAGTGATTGTAATTCAGAGCAAACTGTTTTTCCAAATCGAAATGCTTGAGTAACTAAGCAACTAACTAATTAACTGGATTACTTGGGAGAGGAGTTACATCAACCAACAATACTGAGTACTCCCCTGACAAAGGCAGCTAGAGGTTACTGCAGCCATAAATAAATATTTTTTTTAAAAAAAACCTTACATAACTAGAAACAGAAATCAATAAACATGCACATGTATTCTTGATTTTCTATTGATTCTTAATCTAAATCACAGACAAAACAGCAGGATTACAGGCTCTATCCTAATTCCCAAGAATGTTCCTGATCATCAGGAAGACAAAGCAAGGAAATGCGTATAGAAGAATTCCTTGCTGAGTTTAGTGTTATGTCTCTCAGGACATCTATATAATGCCACTGTTCTAACAGAACCCAATGCCAAATTTGGGCACGCTGTTCTAGACCCTGACATGCACCTGAAGGGTTAAGTGGTTAACTCAAACCATAGGTGAATGTGGTTTGAAAAATCATTCAGTGCTGTTACAGCCTACAGAAGGAAGCTGTAGTATTAGTATATATTTCTGAAAAAGGAATTACAATGAACTTGACTATAATTTGTACCTGTAAAATAAACATTGCCTGGGAACATGGTCGTGTGAAATGGAACCAAATTCTGTCTAATGTTAAATCACTACCTGTTGGTTGTGGCCCAAGCCAAATTAAACACTTAGAAACAAGTCACATGAATATTTCAGAAATTAGCTCACGTAAAGGATCATTCCTAGAGACACAGGATTTCACAGAACAGTCCTGGCTGTGCTTGATTTCTTAACACAGAATTACCTTTTACGTCTATTAAAAATTCGTAAGGGGCAAAAGAAATAGAAATGAAGTTCACTAAAGCCCACAGGGACAAAGAATTGTGCCTTTCTGTAAATCTATCCTGAAAGTCCACTGAGCAATGCTGCACAAAGGACGCATGCTAAGAGCCTTATTGTTTGTGCTTTTACCTATTTTACAAATAACTTTTGATTTTGAGAACATTCAATTTATTTGACTTCATCAGAAGCAAAAAAAAAAAGGCAAACGCAGTATTGTAAAGGTGTCAGGTAATGTATGCTATTGAATGCACATAACAGTGCAAAGTTTTACTTAAAAAACCCCACAATCTTCCAATTTTAAATCATAAATTATATGGTAACATAAAAGAAACTGAACTCTTCACTCAGACTGGATCCTGAGGAAATTCCCCAGTGATGTTTCCCATCTCAATTTTCACAACATTAACCTATCATTCTTTAAAAAAAATAACACAGAAGTATCTCCTAAAAATATCCATATATAAAAAATGTACATGAAAACTGGCTCTGGACCAAAACGTCTTCTTCCTCACACAAACAGTATTTCATAGCTTTTTTTTAAAGCAAACAAAACCAAGAAGGAATTCTTCATAAGTATTAGACATAACGGTTCTAATGGAAGCACTTTCTAAATGTATTTTTCATTACTTCTGAGCACAGTTAAGGAAACAGTAGGAAGGCAGACAGATACTGTTATAATCTTAATATGAACAATGATGTAAAACAAGATCAAGGGCAAAATGGTAAGTAAAGGCCATATTTTTGAAATAGCAGTCCCATATTGTCCTGGTTTGAGCTAAACAGAAGCAATTCTGTTCAGTTATTTTACTTTCCAGCTCAGTCTCTTCTTAAGAGGCTGCACTTTCTGAAATTAACAGCACGTTTTTGCAGACGGTGTCTGCTACTAGAAGTGATAAAGCCTGATGTTTATAGATACTGCATGGGACTGGTAAGAAAGGCTCTTGCTTATATCAGCTCCTATAGTGACCAAGGTCACTGCTAAATCTTGTGTAACACATTCGGGCTGTCATACAGTGAAAGGATCACAGGAAAGTAAAAGGTGGAACTTCCAGTGAGGAAGGTACAGGACAGGTGCCCAACAAAAGTATTCCATTCCATATATATCATAAATGAGTATAAATCTGAGGGATCACAGGTGTTAAGCCCTCTTGCTCTAATGGTTCTAATCTCAATCCTGAGTTCCTGAATCCAGCTCCTGCGTCCAGTTCCTCCCTCCTGCTGAGATTAGGACTTCCCCAGTGCCACCTGCTCTGCAGCACCAGTGGTGATTGGCATCAGGAAATGGGGGAGTTGGGTTCAATATTGGTTTTGTATATATTTCATTATTTCCTTATAAGTACTATTACTGTTTCTTAAAGTTGTGTTAGTTTTCTTTTCCAATTCGTAAGTCTCTCTGCCTTATTCCCCTTCCTTTCCCATATGGGGAGAGAGAGTGGTTAGAGAGCAGCTGTCAGCATTTAGTGGCCAGCCCAGCCCTAACAGACATGCATGTGGCTACACGGTAACTGCGATCGGTCTTGTCTAATTGGCCTTTTTTGGAGAACCTAGTGGAGGTCTTTTATACGTACTTGTTTCAGAAAGGTTCATGTCCTCATTTTACTGGATGAAAGGAAATATGTCCCCTATGCTAGGCATTATTCCTGTGTCTTATATACCTTTTGATCTTATTTCCCCAAAAGTAATGGTTTCTGACTCCAAGAACAAAACGCAAAATGCTTGGCACTAGAAGTGTACTGCTGTTCAGTGTTGAGAATAAGGAAAATAAAGGTGTACTGTTTCCTCTGGAACTTTGAAAAATTAACTTGATTATTCTTTCAGCATAGAATTCATAGAATTCTAAACCTAAAATTCATGTTAACTGTGTAATGTTTCAAAAGGGCCGAAACAGAAGGTATCATTGCTTGTCACATTCAGCAAGGAAATAAAGACTTCTCTTTATGTCCTGTGCATTCGTACCAAACCTGAGAGCAAAAATTATTCCTAAATATTCTCACAAATCATATCTGAGAATGCCAAATTCATGACTTTATGAATATAAGGTAAAGTTAAATGTTTCCAAAAGTACAGAAAGTAACTCAACATACTATATTAAGCAAAGATAGTATCAAAATCAAAAGCATTTTTCCATGGCTTTACTGAGAGTCTCTTAAATTCAGTGAGATATTTTTTTTTCCATCATTGACAGCCCATTGTGGATCAAGCTCTTAACGTATCAACATATACTGTACTTACCCATGTAGCTTTCCATACACAAATATCCTCTGAACACAACAGAACTGAAGAGCGTATGGCAGAAGAGGGAGACGCAGCACTCATTGCCTAAAATTATCACAATCATCTGCCTTTTTATATCGTTCATTGGGCATACAGTAAATCTTACCTTATCATGTTCATCAGAAATAGCAATGCCTGGAAACAAAACAGATTAAAAAAAAGTAATAATAATTCAGAAACATTTTTTCTACAAATGTGCTTTACTATAGTAAGTAAAAGTAAGGTTTAATCTGAAAAGTTTGTGGATTGTTCTCTTCACACTGTTGCACCACACAATGTATAATACTTTTTTCCATTACTGAAATTGCCTGGAAACCACACTCTTAACTTTCCTCAGCTGCAGTAGTATCAAACTGAATTTTCAAAAAACTATGAAAATTAAAACAGCAGTTGTGCCACCAAAGTGACAGCAAGCTTAAGTATACCCTACCTGCTTTCTAAAATTAAACTAGCAACATAACATTTACCTATGGACACATTATTATGCAAATCTCACCCTGACCAGCATGCATAACATCATGCTGCAATTACAAGGCAACATGGACATGACTCTTATTCTCCATGGTTCAGTGCGGAAATGATTCTATGAAAACAGATGGAATTTAAAGAGAAGAAAATCTCAAAGTAAAATTTCACAGTAGAATGCGAAACAGTTTTGGTAAATCCTCTGTACAAGAGCTTGTTTATTTGCTCTTGTCCTTTCTGCTGATGCCTGCCTGAGGCTTTCCTAAGCTTGTTTCTGACACATCATCTAATGTTTTTAATTATGAGTATTCTGTAGCACAGTAAAAATGTACAGCTGGTTTCAGAATTTTTAACACATCTACTTGCCTCAGCGATATCACATGGGGCAAAGTATTTCCCAGGTTCCTATGAGGAACAGGGTAAGAAACATTTCCAGGTTTGAACATCAATCCAAACACCAAAGACCAGCATCTGCTGGTGGTGAATATAATGTGGAGAAGTATATATGCATGGAAAGAATACACACTTGAAAGTTGTTTTCCAATTCACATCATGATATCAAAACAACTCCTTCCAAGGAACGCAAGGGAGGATACTGCAAAATATGTAGTAAATGCTGAGTGGAGAGTTATTCTTTCTAAAATCACTCTAAAGATTGCAGCAGTATAAGCTCATTTATTTCCATGACATTTTCATTTCTTATTATTTGGTATACTGTAACTACACAAATTCTTTGGATTTTTTAACTGTACTTCTAATCATTAACACTCTGTTATTCTCAGTTTAGATGACTACCATGTACTGATTTTGTTTTAAACAGAGTGAAGTACTAGGACTGCAATTATACATTTAAGATCTCATCAACACATAAGAAAATATGCCAAGTGTTAACAGAATATATTCTAAATATTCTAATATTTTCAATAGTTCTAAAGTAGATCATATTGAAAAATATCCATTTTTTCTAACCCTTCTATCCCTCACAACTAACACATTTTAATAACTTCATACTTTTTTCTAGCCCAGACACCACAATGATGTCTATACAGTATAATCAGCAGGTTGCACCAACCTGAATCATTCAACAGGACGTTATTGTGTTATGAATTACTTCAATTCCCACTGGACATTTACTAGAGAGAAGATAACTGCAATCTTGGAGGTAGTAAAGACATACTTCAAGGTCCTCTTTACTTCAGCTTTGAAAACCTGATTTCCACCAACCATCACATTGGACATATTTTGCATAACCAAGGTCAATTCCTTTTACAATGACAAATGCTCTCTCTAAACAGACAAACTGCCTTTTCTCCACAATTTCCCATAATGTTACGACAGTTTGTGGGGTTTTTTTTTAATATGGGCTTATTTCCTCAGATTGGAGGTTGGTCACCTTTTCTTCCGCTTTCACACATGCTCTGTGAATGAGTCATTCAAACCTGAGACTGGACACAAGAGCAATTTTCTCCTATGCTGACTTACTCTTAAAAAATAGTTATTTTCAAATATGGCAGAAGAAACTAGAAAAGGTAACCCTGTAATTTCCAAGACTCCATTTCAAAAAAATGCCAAATGTTTATTCTCTTCAACTGCTTATGTTGCTAATCAAAGATGAGTACTGAAAGTACCAAATAGCACATGGGAAATGCTGTACATTCAATTACATGTCTCACACAAAAAGCTCTACTAACTTCTCTGTTTTAATTACATATAAGCACATAAAATTGAAAAAATATCCATAAAGGCATGTTTTTTAGTGAAGTTCTTTATAAAAAAATGTCCCATCAGTTCTCCAGAATTTAGTCTGAATTTAGAGAAGACAAAGCTGAGTAATTTAATTGATCAGAATGCCTCAAATTTCTTCTTCATCAAATTGCAAACACCAAAACTAACTGTATTTCTTAGATAAGCATGTCATCTTGGTAATAGCTTGAGTTTTTAAGAGAAATGGTAGAATAAGGTACTCACTGATTTCAAGAAAGGTCTGGCACACTACCAGTAAATGAAACATGACAACCGGACAATGTAATAACAATGGAACTTATTACTACTTATTATACTTTAATTACTATTATCATGCCTACATTAAGCAGATCACCCAGAAGCATATCACACTGTATTAACCATGTACCTTACGGCTTTTTTATACCTAAAATATTAAACCAGTTGTTTGTCATGCCTTTTTTTAAAAAAAAATTAGCATGGATTATTAAAATCATTCTTTATAAGGTTATCTTAGATTTCTGTTCCCAGTCTTCTACCCCTAGAGCAATCTGCCAAAGCACAATAGTAAGAATGGAGAAATAAAGATTATGAAAATCACATCATTATAGCATTTCCTTTGATGAAAAAGCCTCTCCCAAAATGTATCCACACCATGTTCTAATGAAACAAAATCCCTTCAGAGTGTAGAATGATTATCCTCCACAGTAATGAAAAGACTTTCTGCTTAGGACATTCTACTTAATTTCTAGCTTACCAGGAAGTGAACTTCCAAAAAAAAAAAAAAAGAACACTATTAATAATAATTATTGAGTCTTAAAAATGCCTAGCTTTTTCATATGCAGTTGTTAGCAGAAGAGTTTTATTTGTTGCTGCTCTCCTGCAACAAATACAATTAATTCAGGTACCTAACGCCTTTCCACTCACTGAAGTGGAAATCTAAATCTCTTTGAAGAGTGATTTTTAGATTTTGATGCTCTTGATTCAACAGCATAAAATTAATTTGCAAAACAGTAAGCAGGACACAAGTTCAGGTCTTTTTGAAATGGCACATCATAAAATCCCTGCTTGCTCTATTACTCCTGATCATCTTTACAGTAGCTTAAAAACTTGCAATATCTTCATATGCTATACACATCTGAAACTGTAGAAAAAGTGTTCTAATAAGAATTAGAGTTCTGAAACTTCAGAATCCTGCTTTCATTTGTGGCCTTTAAATTATTTTTGGAAGAGGTAAGGCAAAATAAAAATTAGTTGAGATTTTTTTAACACTTACATTTTTCTAAATGCATAACATACATTGTTGTATGTGTACATAGTGCAACGTGTACCTACTCATAAGAAAATACAATACTACTTTAATATATGCCAGACTACCATTATTCAGCTCAACGGGAACAAATAGCTTATGCATTTTCCTAAACATCCAGAAGATGGCCACAGAGCTCCCAACAGCCAGTTTTCCTACACGTCAAACAAAGCCTTATGGATTTGACATACAGAGCCTTAGACACACTAAGACATCCCCAATGCAACTCCAACTAATTTGGCAAAAAACATTCTCAGGATCAGTTGGTCTAGGCCAGGGAACTTGTAGATGGCTGGACTGTCAATCCCAAAGTGCATCACAGGTCCCGTAACAAACTCCAGGACAGAAAGAGCATTATTATTCTACTGTTACTAATACACCAGCTTTGAGCATGAACACAGGAATATCATATCATGCATCAACTATCCGGCAGCTAATTCTCCCAATGCATTCTCCTGTCCACTAAAAATCAGGGGAAGCATATGTTGTCATCTCATATGTATCTGCATTTCCCACAGCAAAACCTTGTGCTATACTGAAGCTGGAAATTCTAGGCCCTGTGCCCATTTGCACCATGTATTAAAACACAAGGCAAATTGAAATTATTTATTTCACACCATCTTTGGATTATAAAGTTCATAAAATTGTTGCCCTGGTTGCACCAAAGCATTTTCCCCAGAAAATATGTACACAAGAACCCAACTAGCTCAGTCATTTCTGTACAGGAACTTTGTAATAGATTTACCTCTGACTGTCATAATAGACAGTCTTATACTATTGCCTTTACTTTCATTGAGTCATTTTACAACTTCTAAAGTTAGACGTATTTCCTCCAGCAGTAACTCAGAGTTTTTCTGTGAAGGCATATTGAACTGAAACCTCAGAATTCTTGTCAATGAGGGGCATATATCCCTATATTATTAAAAAAACTATGTATCCAGTTACTGAATTAGGATAATATTCCTCCTAACATCTAGCCATATATAAGAACATAGGAAACAATGTTATCTAAGAGGCACCACATATTAGCATATCAGCATGCTATAGATCAGTATAGTGACTATCTAAGAAATATGGATTTAATCTCTCCTCACCATGATGGATTTAGAAAAATAATTCTTAATCTCCTGCAAAAGAATTCATGCTTTAGACTTGAAGCATTTCTGTATCCAAATTTCTGAGTGGCTCCAATAGAGAATACTGTCTTCAAGATTAGGCTTGGTGAGTAAAGAACTAGGCTGAGAGAAATAAATGCAAAGTACCTACCAAATGTTATGTCCCTGAAAACCTTTTAGGCAAAGGTATCTCAGAAGACAATAAACAACACTTCAGAATCTTTCAGAACTCTTAGATTTTAGCGAAAGATGTAGACTGCAGCAGGCGGGCTAAGGTGGGTAAACCACAACGACCAGTAGCCAAAGATAGAGTCATAGCCCACCCCTTCTACTACCTTCTGAATGCCAACTTCCTTGAAGAAGTAGAAAGTACCATAACTGAGATGACAGTCATACAAAACATTAGAGAAACTTTTAGCAAGCCAAACACTGTGCCATTCCACAGAATGGCAAATACCTCCACAAGGGTAACTGAAAATTTAAAATCATTAGGAAAAATATGCTTATAACTGATATAATAGTGATCTCCTAGCCATATGAGCCCGCTTTATAATTGAATAGTAGTAATTACGTCCACAGTCTTCCTGTTTCAATCTCAGAAAATATAATTATGCTCTATTATTACTCATATATCACACTAAAAGAAAATGGATTTTATGAGCAAAGGCAGTATCGGATAACAGCTGCACTACTGAGATAAAATTATCTTCCTTAAAGGTTTGAATGAGCTTATCTAGAAATGTCGATCTCAAAATAAATCACAAACATTGATCTCACACAAGAATAACACAATTTTAAAGTTTGGTCTTAACAGAAGAAAGGAAAAATCCTTTACAGAACACAGATGACTAGATTTGTGGTTCAATTAGCAAAACACATTTAGGGCTAGATGCTCAGCTGATCATGGTTAAGTTATTTTTATAGACTAAAGTCCATTTCAGATCAACAACTGATAGAAGACCAAAAAAAAACCACTGAATTATTATGTCTTAAAACAATGGCCCTCATGAGGTGATTGATAAAAGTCTAGTTACATGTGACATAGGCTTGCATTCGTCATCATCAGAAATGCCTGGTTTCAATGAGAAAATTAAGAGGTCTCTGAGAAATGTTAGTGGCATTCCATTTAAGTACAGCTTCTGTAACCACAATGTAAATAATAACAGTTTCCTATAGTGTAGAAGCTTCTAAATGAAACCCCATTCTAATGTGTCTCAGAGACTGCTAAACACATTGAAGTAGTTCATGATATATCTATCAAACTTCTCACATCCCACATACTCACAGGTTCATCCATAAAACCAGGAGCATGATTTCAGTGGTTTGTTAACATATTCTGATCTTTTTATGAACTAGCTCTACTCATGCTGTTATAAGAGTTTTACTCTTGTTGTTTATATTCTTCCCTTCGAAAGATAAACAGAATATAGGATTTCATGTTTCACTGTGTTATTTTTTTTTCTTAAAGGGGTAAGATTACACCTTTCTTTCTTAAGCTATGCATAAACAACATCGACTCATTCTAACATCATGAGAAGATTCTTTATGAGATATTTTAGAGAGACTCAAAGGTCTTTCATTCTTGGAGATATTCAAGAACCATGGACACAGTCCTGGACAACCGGCTCTAGGTGGCCCTGCTCAAGCAGGGAAATTGGACCATATGACCTCCTAAGGTCCCTTCCAACCTCAAGCTTTCTGTGATTCTATGATTCTTTATGTTTTTCAGCAATATTTCCTAATAGACTGCAGATGGCTTTCTTGTTTACTTATTATTTATTTATTGATTTCTCCCCTTTCAAATTAACTAACAAAAGAATACTTCTTCCTATTGGTTACAGCTAGATACCATTATGTCTGAGATTCCCTCCAACTGACTGGCTTACATTGGTTACCAAATAGCTTTGGTTAATGTTAACTTACTATCATTTTCTGACCTTGAAATGTCCATTGAATTCAAAGTGTTACAAATTTGTTCCTTCCCCTTTGATTTGTAGTATATACCTGACCTTAACAAAGACTCAAACACTACTAACAAAATATTCTCTCTGTTGAAAGCTATGTGTAATTATGAAAGAGTACCCATCTCACAGCAGAACACATTAAGTGTCATCAAATGCTGTTACCATGTGTAAATTGAAACATTCAATGCGCATGCATTTTCAATATGCACTCTAATCCCTAACTGTTCATATTACAGATGGAAAGTTGTTCACAAAGCAGGCAGACCTCACAACTACTTTGCAGCACACTCTGGCTGATTTAGTCCTCATTTTTGCCACTCAAAACACTAATAACCCAATGTTTTTCATCTTGTTATGTATTTTTCCATCCTCAGAAGATGGGAGGTGAGCAATATCCCTAGCTATACAGGAGATTTTAACTCTCTTTATAATACAGGAGATTTTAGTTCTCTTTAAAAAGGCAAACAGGCCAGACAGGGAAATGCATATATTTGAAACGGCATGGTACTTTTCTTACTTATGATCAGCTGAGAAAGAAGGATAAGAGTCAAAGAAAATGAAACATACACAATGGAAACTGAGTATATTCCTGTATTTTGCTTCACAACCCAGAAAGTCCCCTGCATAGTTGACTTGATAGTTCAAAATCCAGTTCAGTGACACACATCGGATTCGAGAATCAAAGGAAACCCAGGTTTTCCACATGGGTAAGTCTCTGGAAAATGGTATACTTAAATCATCAATCTCCAATGTACTTAGACTGTAATTATGGCAACACTCTTCTCCAGTCTCTCAAAACTCCTAAGATGCTTTCAACATCGAGTGTGAAGTAACATTTGTTTTTTCAGATCCACTGCAGTACAGAATTAGTCACATTAGTCTTGAAGGAGCTTGGGAGGAGGGTTACAAATACAGGGAAATTCAGTCTTACCCACTAGGTGGACTGAACATAGGAGAGATCAGACATCCAAAGCTTTCAGGCAGTTCTTTCAAAGCACATAACTAGACTACACAGTGAATGAAGCAGTAGAAACTAGAGTTAATTCACAGGCTACATCAGCTGCATAGCAAGCAAGGAAGTCCTGGAAACTCACTACAAGATCCAAAGCTTATCTTTACAAATGGAAATGAATTCTAGGATTTGATGGAAAATTCATTTAACTTTAAATATCTGGTTTTATATAGCACTCTTCCCTGTTAAAATACTGCAGAATGAAAGAGTGCTGTAAAAAGCCACTGACAGTATGTCATGATCATTTGCATACTCAACAATTTGTCGAGTCTGGTGCCTGTCCCATACTGCTTTGAAACAAGTTTAGTATTAGAATCATAGAATGGCCTAGGTTGGAAGGGACCTTAGAGATCATTTAATCCAATCTCCCTGTCATGGACAGGGACGCCACCTCTCGACTAGACCAGGCAACATATGGGGACCGAGCGGGCATTGAACCCACAACCTCGGTGTTGTCACTGTTGTCAGCACTGCGCTCAACCCACTGAGTTAACTGGTCCCCTATAAGAGGCAGCATTAGACTCCTTGACTTTTCCAGAAGAACTTGTTGAATCAAAGGAACTGACTAGTCTGCAAAAAACAAGGATGAACACTGGAGAAGGTAGCTACAGGACCTTGTCATTGCTTGTTTGGGATATCACAGAATGAGTTTCACATATTTTATGTCTTTAAAGTTCTAGACGTGTCTAGTCATTGAAATTCTCTAAGGTATTTTCTGTTGGCAATCTGTATTCTAGCTCTGGGAGAACAATAAAACCACATTTATTTTCAAAACTATACCTTTTTTCTCAAACTTTTCACATTTTTCATTTTGAAGTTTTATATCATCCTAATATGTAAGAAATCACAGCACAGAACAGACCTATCCCTTGAAATGATCTGAAATCAGTATAAAAAAATAGAAACAAGGATACATAGCTTCAAATTAATCTGATGCAAGTTTTTAAATGATACAACCAAAAAACCTGAAGTGCCGAATGAGTAACAACTATCAAAATAATAAAAAGGCCATGGGAAAAGATATTATAAATACACTAGGAAAGGACAAAGTAAAATACAGAGCTATTACATCTGAGAGAAAGAAAGCAAATAACGGATGATACAAAGAAATTCCAATGTTCTATATTTTCACTTCTTCAGTCTTTACAAAAAAAATCATTGTGGCCAGATGCTTATTGCTATTGATCTGAAGAGAAAAAACTGCAAATCAGATAGCTGAAAGCTACTCTAATGACTAGAAACACTCAAGTTGTCAGAATCTTTTGAAATTCACTCTAGAGCACTTAACTAACTAGCTGAAGAAGCTTCTAATCCCTTATCAACTGTCTGGAATGGAGAGGACAGAAAAGAATAAATACAGTATCTTTCTTCAGAAAAGAAAAAAAGGAAAGTATCAGGTACTACTAACCAGCAAGACAGCAGCAAGAAAATTGGACAAAATTGTTAAATGAACAATTTACCAATACCTAATGGATAGAAAAGGTGACAAGAACCAACTGACATGAATTTATCAAGAATGAATTGCATCAGATCAGTCTCACTGCTTTCTCAACTGGGAAACTTGCCTAGTGAACAAGAGGAGGTAGATGTAAAATATTTCAGCTATAGTAAGACTCTGTTTACTGTCCTAGATGATACTCCAGTAAAACCTAATTAGAGAATCACATTCTAGGTGAAATCACTGCAAGGTAGATAAACATCTGGTGGGAAAAAAATGCACTTACTGAGTAGCTTTCAAGGGTTGGTTATCAGATCTGAAATGGAATCATGAAGAGGTCTGACAATATTTCCGTTAATGATCTGGATGAAGAAATAGAGAGCACATTCATGAAAGTGAACTTAGTATCAGTCTGCCAGTGATTTAAAGCACTCTAGGGGATCTAGACGATAGGATAAAAATTCCATATTATCTTGATAAATCATGAGAAAACATCAAGTACTAGCAAGTAGCAGTGAAGAATGTTTCATTTGGGAAATAACTCTGTGAAAATCTGACTCACTGACCAGGTACATTCAGCTTCAGTCCAAGTGTAGCACCCAGAAGAGCTGCAGTGGTTTGCACTCCAGTTAGAAAACTCTGTGGCAAAGAGGTACAGAATACTTAAAACTGTATTTTAGGTATAAGAAGCCAGAGCTCAGTGCAACCTACACAATATTCACAAGGAATGACAAAGATGTAGGATTGAAGAGTGGATTTACTCTTTTGCTATTGATCTCTCCTCTCTGATTGGTTTATATCTCTAGAGAGTGAATAAATAACCCTTTCTGAAACTGAAAAAAAAACCTGTTTCGGTATCTACGTTATGCTTGGTTACAAGTCTCTAAAGGGGAAAGGCTTGAAAATGACACTTGCACCCATCACAGTAACACAGTCAGGTAGTAGTGGGGCTGCAAATCAGAGATCCTAACTGGAGGTGGTTTAGCTCTTTAGAGGCACATAGACCAATTTACTAGAAAAGTATCCAAAAAGATCCCTGTACCTACTTTACTGTATTTTATATACATATATATGTATACACACATACACACACATATATATATGAAAATTGCTCAGAATATAAATGTTGTGATCAACCTAAAATATTTGAATCAGAATTTGGGCACACTAGTTTTGGGTACTTGACACAATTCAGAAAAATCTCAACATTCTCCACAAAACACATCTCCCATTCTTCATTCAGCTCTGTTTCTGACCTTAACAGCTGCAATTTCTCCAGTGAATCAAGAAGTGCCATGAATAAAATCTAATGAGAAAGACAACATTTCTCACTCAGATGTCTCCCAGACCACACCATAATTAGATATCATGTACCATGATAAACAGTACTTTTCATACTTTGATAATTGTTAGTAGTGTTTGCTCTCACCAATGTGATTCAGAACTCTATTATACAGGAAAAAAAAAAAAAAGACAAGCTATTCTTCACGTCCAATAATTCTCAAAACTACTCTTTACATGCATGAGTATGCTATTTTAAAATACTGAACCTGTTTTACTATGTTTTTTAAGGGATAATACTTGAGGTTTGTTGTTTTTGAGTTTGGTGTTATTTTGAGTATTTGAGATGCTTTAAAATACTGATCTGAATTGCTTCTAAAAAATGGAAGGAATTAAAATGGAAGGAACTAACTGGGGATCAAGGATATAAAATATTTAATTGATTTTCAATGACAGGTTTAATCTTCATCAGCAAGGTTAAGGTTTCACAAAGGTTAATCCAATCTAACTGCTACCACTCAAAGGAGCACTCTCACTGCTGCATATTCCCATCATTTTCCTTAAACCAGGATCTTGTGTTGATCTCTTTACGAGCTAATTCAGCTCACTCATCTGGCAGAAAACTGATGTAACAAAAAGTGCAGGGAAAGTAGTTTCAGTCAGCAGGAGAGCTGCTAAATTATCTCAGACATTCCGTAAACCTCATCAACAGTAACATAACTGCTGATGTGAATGAACTTGGTCTTCATTGAATAGAAGACCACCTTCTTGATATATACTCTAAATTACAATTCAGTCTGCATGGTTACATTAAAAAACTAAAATCAATCAACTTACTGCGAGACAGATTCTCAAGGGCTTTTCCAAGTTTTTTGCTCTCTTGAAGAATATGATTTAGTTCATCAAAATCATGGTTGTCCGGTTTTGTCCTCCAATCCCATTTAGGATGCTCTATTGACCTTGGCACTAAATATACACAGATATATAGATGAAGTTTAGATTTAGTAGTTCAGACTCCTGTGGTAGAAGAAAAGCTGCACAATGAGTTTATAAGCTCAAGTTTGTTGAGTGGAAAGTACTTAACTATCCTCCTAATTTAACAGCTGGAAATATTTTCTTCGGTCAGTGTGAAGTAAAAATGAAAACATCTATGAACAGCTCCACACTTGGGATGATTCTTGTGACCAAACTGATTGGTAAACAGGAATAATTAATATTAACAACTAAAAATAATGAAAATACAGTAATGGAAAAATGTCATAAAAACACTGCATAGGAAGGTATTTAATTTACATTCAATTAATAGACTTGTGTGTTCCACGGGCCGATGAGGAATAATGGCAAAATAAAAATGAGTAACTGGTAGTTTTCACTTTGTTAGTCATTTCATCAGAAAATAAAAAGTAAATAATTTAGATACAGTTTTTAAACCAACATGCATACACATTTTAAAAAAATGATCATAAAGTGTAGATAACATTACATATAAAAACAGTGAAACAATGTGTGTCCCTGTTGTTCATAATGTACAGCCTATAATCTTTATTCTGATACTCACACAAATCTGATCTTAGGGAAGCACAGTCTCCTACCCATTATCTATTATCGAAACCTTTGATTTAATTTTGACCTAACAATTTCTCAACAGTCGAGCTAACTTTACCTACAATGGCAGGGAAGAAAAGGCGTTTCTGAAATACGTAGGACTCGCAGAGAACAGAGCTGCATTGACCAAGGTGAACATTTTATACGATTTGTGGAAATGAAAATAGAAAAGCTGTTGTCTCTGGAACTGCAGTTTAATACGTTCTTTTTTCCAGTGCTGTGAATTAAGTGATTTACTGCCTTAAATACCAAATGTAGTTTTTGGGCTGTCTCCAAACAAAGTACTACCATGCCAAGAACTGCACATGCTGGTGTGAAGATGATGATGCCTAGGATCCACATTACCAACAGTAAGGACCAGTTGCACTTATCAATGGTTGCTAACCACTCACTTTAAAACTTCAAAAGTAAAGCCTGCATGTCCAACTCATCCTGGTCAGCTTTGAAATTTTATTTACTAGTTTGACAGCTGTCAACGAATTCATGCTTACAAACTTCTTTTTTATTACATGATAAGGAGGAAACTTGCAGACTTCAAAAAATTGTACAAAAAAAAGTGATATCTGAAATACTAAATGATCATAAGAGTGCTTTTATGACTGTGCTCAGATTTGAGTTCACAGAATCACAGAATGTTAGGGGTTGGAAGGGACCTCAAAAGATCATCTAGTCCAGGCCCCCTGCCAGAGCAGGATCACCTACAGTAGATCGCACAAGTACTCATCTAGGTTGGTTTTGAATGTCTCCAAAGAAGACTCCACAAGCTCCCTGGGCAGCCAGTTCCAGTGCTCTGTCACCCTCACAGTGAAAAAGTTTTTTCTAATATTTTTGTGGAACCTCCTATGTTCCAGCTTGTATCCATCGCCCCTTGTCCTGTCATTGGACATCACTGAGAAGAGCCTGGCACCGGCCTCCTGACATTCCTCCTTGACATATTTACGAACGTTTATGACATCACCCCTCAGCCTCCTCTTCCCCAAACTAAAGTACAAAATGTGTTAAATGACCGTTGTTATTGAAATTTGTGTTATTGCTGGCTGCCTTCTGTGTGAATATAGAATCTGTTCCACTTTGGATCAACTCCACAAGAAAGAACTGAAGTCAGTAGCCATCTTTTCCAGAAATGAGGCAATGATATGTTTAAGTCCTTCTGTCACAAAGAACGTAATTCCATCTCCTGTAGATATAAACCAAGTCACCTTCAAACAGATTTTAATGTATTAGGGTATGACTAGCCTGTACTTAGATGGACAGCTTAGAGTTTTTGTTGATACTTTTAAATGACAATCATTTAATTCATAACTCCCTGGTTTAGGAACCACTATGTTAAGTTATCTAAATTTTTGTGTGACCAAAAATTGCCTCCATTCATAGATCCGAGCACAATTAACTTAAATAGCATAACTTCAGTATTTCTTATCTTTTCTGTTATTTACAGAAAATCAAATGTTCTGTCTAGTAGGTTTTCTAAATTTTTACTAAGTGTAAATATAAATATTTAGTGAACTAGAAATGAAATTGTATAATGAGGTCTTTTTTTGCTCGCCTTTGTTTCATACTGAGATCACATACTCCTTTACTGCTGTTTTTTATCGATCATCTCATTATCTCCCTAGTGTACTAACACTGTATTCTACAGCATCACTCACTTCAGTCTACTAGCAGTTTGACAGACTTTTCTTTCCATGTTTATACTGAAATCACCACATTACAGTACCACCAGAATAGAAACAGACAATAACTTCATAGAGTAAAACTATGTGCAAAGATGACCAAACCTTCTTAGAGCTTCCAGGTTCCAGAAAATTTCAAAATGTTGGAATTTGATATCACATCAATTTGAAACAAACTACATTTTTCAAAATACCAAAGGAGAGAATTTTTGAGAAATCGTACAATTTGGAAATAAAATTTGTCATAGGACACCAGCTGAATGAAACAAAAGTTCTACTCAACAGCTGTGGAGCTTCCAGGATCAGCAACTGCCAAACATATGGATCAACCTGCATCAGGAAAATGAGAGTATCAAGACTCTACCCTTGGAAAGCAGGGAAACTGGCTCAAGTGACAATGGTCAGGTCCCTAGTTTCAGATGAACATTCCACAAAGAGAGGGAGCTTGCACTGCATTTCACTAGATGGAAAACCTGTCAACAAAATAGTGGAAATTTGCTCTGCATGTTGGGATGCTACAGTTTGTGCTTCAGTGAACCATTTTGTACTTCACTGAAAGCTATGCTGTCACAGAATGTTTCTAAGTTTCAATAGAATTTGTTTCAACAATGAGTTTGGATCATTTTGTTGAAGCAAAACTGAAGGGGAAGTTAAGAAGAATTAGAACTGACCAAAATTCCCATTGCTTCTATAGAAGACATAGTTTTTACTTACCTACTCTTACAACTAAGGAATGGATACTAAAACTAAGATGTACTTCATTACATCATGTAGCACACATCTGTGTCCTTACAAGATTCATTTTCTGCTAGCTTATATGTGTTTTTAAAATATAAACTTGTGTCTTCCCAACTATTGGATCATTTTCAGATGGCTTTGTGTGAAGTATGCAGAACTGAATAAAGACCATATGACCCTTTCTTGAGATCTTTTGAAATATATGATCTTCTTCTGCATGTATGAAGTCCATCATAACTCATTTCCAAGCATACGTCACTATGTGCTTAGTAAAATCCTTTCATAATATTCTCATCTTCCTCTATTACCCTCACTCATTCCTCAAAATCATCATATCAGTAATTTTAAATCCCTCATTGCATTATCTGCCTCAACCACATCTTTGTCATTTGCAAGATTTAACACTTTCTTCTGTACTTATTTGCCTAAAATTCAGATTTCTTACATCTACATCATAGCATTTGTAGAGAAATATTCAGTTTTCCCTTTATGGAGCTGAGATTTCCCTGTCTCACCTTAGAAGACTGCAAAGACATGCTTTCCAGAATTTCTTAATTTTCTGGCAGTACACCCCCCCCTCAACAAATGCACATTAGGTTCTTTCATAGGTGTGTTATTAATTCCATCACAAATCAGCAGGCCTTTATCTTCTACTGGATGATGGTACAAGATAAGTTTTATCTATGTATGTGTGTCTTTCTAGGAAATGATAGGTAGACAAAATCAGACAGTTGCTCATTAAAACCTATATTTCATTAATACACTGTAGGATCATCTTACATCTCAAAGAACAAGAACATGTTTGTTATTATCAAGCTTAAAATTACCCATGTATTTAAATCTCACAATAGCATTCAGATAAAAGTTCTTCAATAATAGAGCCAAACTGGTTTACACAGTACTTGGATATTAAAAAGCTAAAAGAGCTATGGCCTACAGTGCTAAGCTGATCAAGAGCAATTAGAAGTACATAACATTGTAATTGTAAATGGGATATAGTGAGAAGGTGAATTGAAGCAGAGTGAAAGGATAATCTGTGATCTGATTTAATACAGAGTGGTGAAGAGATCAACCAACTTTGCCTAAAAGTAACCTGCTGGGAAGCAAGAAGTCCATTTCACAAACTATTCAGAAGCTTCCAGACTTGTTCTTCAAATACAGAACGTGATCATCTAAACATTTCATTAAATATATTTATATACACACAAACACACACACACGAAGCTCAAGCTTCAGGCATCTTCCTTGCCAGACAACAGCAGCAGCTTCTGTTTAATATTGCTTTTGCACACACCAAAAAAAGTGGTCAAATCCCTTAGATACCACAGGTTTTTCTGTGGTTGTTTCAAGTGCGAGTTAAATTGTTACAGGCAGAAGAAAGGACTGGAAGGATCTTTCCAGTAAAAAAGTTGAATGCATACAAAAGAAATAACGTGCAGTCAACATTGGCTCAGCTAATGGAAAAAATATTTCATAATTAAACAAATCAATTCTGCTGATGTCTCCAAAGATTCCTATGAAATGAAAAGTCTCAATTCTGAATGAACTGACAAGTTTGGGATCATTCAAACAAAACAGCTGTAAGACAAAAGCTCTGCAACAGAACATATTGCGGCTGATGGACTCCATTAAATTTTGAGTCCATTTTAGCAGTTTGGGGGGCTTTTTAGGTTGTTGGGTGTAAGGGTTGGTTTGGTTGATTTTTTGTAGCACAAAACTTAGACTAAATCTTTAGGTCTCAGCAGGCCCAAAACATTGAGAGCAGGTTGCTTAGACATTTGGACTCGATCTTAAAGGTTCATTCCAACCCAAATGATTCTATGACTATCCAGTTGAGTTCTGAGTATCTCCCAGGATGGAGATTCCACAGCCTCTCTGGACAACCTGTTCCAGTGTCTGACAACCCTCACAGTGTATTTTTATCACCTCTTGTCCTTTCACTACATACCTCCAAGAAGAATCTGGCTATGTCTTCTCTACAACCCTCCAGTGTAACCGTTGATGGCGACAATGAAATCTTCCCTTAGCTTCCATTCTTTTCAGAATAAATAAATCAATTTCATTCATCTTTTCCTTGTCCATCACATGCTCTATGTCTCTTAACATCTTGGTGGACCTCCTCTGGAATTCTAGCATGACATACTCCAGATGCCATCTCAAAAGTGCAAAGTACATGCTGCTGGCTATATTCTTGCTAACACAACCTAGTATGCAGCTCACCTTCTGTGCTGCACGAGCATAGAGACACAGCTCCTTCATATTCAAGTTCTTGTCCATCAGCATCCCAGGTCTTTTTCTGCTAAGCTACCTTCTAACCATTCAGACTCCAGTTTATACTACTGCTCTGGGTTACTCCATCCAAGATGCAGGATTTACATTTGCTTGTGTTGAACTTTGTGTGTGAGATTTCTCTCTGTCCATTTCTCAATCCTGTTTAAGTCTCTCTCTAAATAGCAGCTCAGCTACCCAGAATACCAGCCACTTCCCACAATCTGGTCTCACCTGCAAACCTAAGAGAACATTCTACCTTACCATCCAGGACATTAAGAAAGAGTTTTAAATGGTATTGGTCTCAGTACCAGCCCCTTAAGCATGTCACTAGTGATAGCCTTTCCAAGTGGACTTTACATTGCCAGTCACAAACCCTTGAATCCAACAGTTGAGCCAACTTCTCAAACATCTTGTTGTCCACTTATCCAGTCCATATCTGATGAGCTGAGTTGAAGGATATCATGGCAGATCAACAAAAGATTTGCTAAAGACATTAAGTATAAGACATTAAGATATTAAGTATCCACTGCTCCTTCTTTGACTACAGGCCTGTTATTTCATCTAATGGGGCAATCAGGTTGATTTGACCAGGTATATATGATCTCATAAATCCACATTTGCTGTTCCAAATCACATTTTCCTCCTTCATGTGGCTGGGAACACATTCCAGGAAAATTTGCTCAGAAAACCTTCCCCGAGAGTGAGGTTAGGCTGATATATCCAGTAGCCCCCAAAGTCTCCTTCCTGCCCTTCCTCAAAATCGATATGAAGTTTGCCTTTTTCTAGCCAACAGGAATCTCCCACAATCATCATGACCTTATATTAATGACAGAATGGCTTTGCAATGACATTAGTCTCCTTTTGCAGCATGCTCAGAATGAATCCCATACAGTGCCATGTATGTCCAATTGCATTAAGCACATCCTAATTCTATCTTCCCCTGTTGTGGGTAAAGCTGCACTACTACAAACTCTGCAGAGGGACTTTGTTAGCTTGAGAGCAAGCCTTAACAGCTGAAGATCATTATTAGATGCTCTTCAGTCCACAAGGACAGATCCATGAGTCCAGTATAAACTATGTATATTGTATAAATTATTTCCTTGCTTGTGACCTGATAGATTAAAGCATCCCTCCTCCTCTTTGCCCCTCTTCTTTCAACCTTTCCTGCAACAAGCATGAAACTTGCAGTAGGTACGCAAATTAAGAGGGTGACATGATGTCACACCCCTAGTTGGGATAAAGACTGAAAACTTGAGATCTTTAGGAGATGGCATGGAAGTTACTTAGAATCATAGAATCATAGAACAGTTCAGGCTGGAAAAGACCCTTGGGATCATCGAGTCCAACCATTAACCCTACACTACAAGTTCACCCCTAAACCATAACACCCAACACCACTTGATCTGTATCACAAAGCCTAAAGTGCAAGCACAGGGAGAGAAGGAAGGAGGAGAATATAGTATGACAGGAACAGCTCACATCACCCTTGGCCACTATTCCTAACAGTGTATCTCCATAAAGTGCTGAATACAGCACACTGTTAGATTAGACTCCTATTATGAGTGACTACGACCACTTCTCTGAATATCTCTGTTTACTCCTGTGAGTTAAAATTCACATGCTTCTTTTGGATCTTTTGATCAAATCTGAGTCGTTGTGGAGAAGAAGCAGAGACATGTGCTCCCTTTCCAGAAAAAATAAACCATAAATCAAATACAGTCCTCATAAAAGCTGTACTATGGGATGCAGCTACCTGTATAGCTATTTTTCACTTGTTACAGTTATTCTCAACCAAAAAGGTTTTGTAACAATAGAAGACTGTTAGTTACCCAAAAGCAGTGTCTCTATTGTATAAATCTATCATCATTTATTTACCCATTGTTCTGCCATATTTTCACCTACTAAGGCCACTGAGAGATTTTTCTTTGACTCCACTAAGTCTAGAACTCCCCATCTTGCTTTTAGAGGAAAGACACCATGCCTTCTATTGCAGTATACTGTATCTCTGCTTTCATCTGGTCCACCTAATCAGACCCCCAAATTATTAAAAACATTTGGCTATAATAAGAATTTTAAAAAGCTACAAGGAAAATAAATGAAACCAAGGAAAGTAAAAATTTATCATTTGATTTTGAAGAACAAATCTTGTATACATACTTATGTGTACCGATACATGTGTATGCAAGTATACTGTAGATATACTTGTGTAAAAAAATCCTTAAAAATAAAGCTTAAAAATCAAAAATCTTCAATAGCCAGTGCACAGGAATCACTACATTTCATTAAGGTTTGCTGCCTCTGTTTTTACTACTTCTGTTTTACAGGTCATTGACAATATTCTCTTCAGTTACTCCATTTCTATTCTGCCTTTTTACTCAGTGTACATTTAGATCCATCCTGCAACTCTTAGAGCAGTACATGTATTCTGCTGACACTTAACACCATATCTTGAACAAACATCATATCTTGAACAGTATCTGTTCATAATTCACAATTTTGCATTGCCTGACCCACTGTTATTAGGACCAATATCAACCGAACAGATTTTACACATGCAAAATGGCAATGCAAACTAAAATATCAAATCATAATCAGCAGCTGAACATAAAATTGTGCATGAGATCCAGATTCTATTTTTTTAATCTATGTAGAATTTTATTCTATCTATAGATGACAACATAGGGTATTAATAAATATTCATAACTCAAGTGAAAGTAAAGTAAGAAACTCTCCTAACATACACCTATCTGTTTCAACTGCTCATAGTTTACTTTCGTTCTGGTCCTAATTCAACAGAAAAACATGCTATGGGTTTGGAAACATGCACAAATTAACAATGTAGTGAAACTTTCTTACATGACTTGGACTCCGGTGAAGGTGGAGAAATGTTGGACACGGCAAGGTCGCTCTTTGACTTTTTAGGCTTTTTTGCATTTACCTGCCAAGGTTTATCATAACTTCTAAAATCTCTCCTTGTTCCTTTATTTTCTGTTAAAAGAATTGAATTAGGTAATTATAACATTTGTAGGGCCATTTTTCAGAGACTTAAAAAACAATAATCCAGAAAAAACAAGACCTACCACTCCAAACCAAAGCCAGTTTTTTCACTCTCTTATTTCTGATCTATGCTAAATTTCCTACATTTTTTTCATTTCTCAAACATTAAAAATTAGAAATTCATTAATGTGCTTTTCATTAAAAACATAACATTTTTTTTTTGTTCTGAAATAGTCCTTAGGGTCCATTTATTCTGCCTATAGTTAAAACTTTATATTTGATATAAAGTTGATTTGTCAGGCAGTTAAAAGTTTGACTATCAGCAACTATTTGAAATCCATTACAGTCTGAAAAAGATCAAATACAAAACCAACATCCTAACAGTTGCTAGTGCCAGTATATCAAAGCTAAAATTCTACATAAGAATCAGAGCAGATATTATTTCAGATTTTCTTTTTATCTACAATCATAAATTATTCACACTGGAGTTCATAAAGTAGTAATAGCATCTTCTCATTCACTGTTAGAATGATGGGTTGTTAAAAAATACTTCAACAGAGGCTAATCTCAGGCACAAATATACCATGAGATGGAAAAGGAAAACAAAGCAGAGAGAAAGGGAAAGCAGAGAGAAAGGGAAAGCAGAGAGGGCAGTAGGGAAATCAAGGCACCTTTATATTCACCCTCTTTCTCACTGAGACTGGGATTATTTCCACCCTGTCACTCTGACCCATCCTCCCAATGCCAGGTACACAGGCTGAGCTTATAGCCAACAACATATATTAAACTCAGTATCTACTGGACAGAAATCATTGTGCATGCTCAAAACCACAAAGTAGTACCTGTTCAGTAGGTACACAGGCATCCAGGAAATCATGGATGAAAAGTGTGGGAAGATTATTTTGGAGACTAGCCCTTTCTGGCATACCAGGACATACCTGATGTTTCACTCTCTGCCCAAAGGGCAGCAGAGCCAGACAAGGTTCTCTGAAGCTGACTGCGGTTCCCCTGTTTGGACTGAAGATGATCAATTAGAAATGGGATTGGCTGGTCAGGTGTCTCTGTTATCAGCTTGGTCATCAACTCCTTTAGAAAATTAAAACAAAACAAAATATTAGTGGGATATCACACCTAAACTAATCTTATGCTTACCAAAAGTAAAGGAGCATTTATAAAGGAAATGTCTTTTTCAACTTTGAAGAAAACAGCTGGAAACAGCCACTCCTCATAGCTTTGCCCTATGAAGTGTTCATATCTGAAATGCTCTTATCCTACACAGTCAACTGCCCACTGGATTTTACATTAAACAATCCAATGCCACTATCTGCTCAAACTTACCCAAAACAATCTTATTACTGTTCCAGCACCTTCTCAGAGCAGCAAGTTGCTCTTTTCTGACTCACATATCCAAGTTTCCACTTGTTGGAAACAAGTGTAGCAAGAAGGTCCGTGCATTTCCGATCTCAGTCAGACACAGAACAATGATCTGGTTCGAGTATCTCCTACACCACGCACTGACACCATCTAACTGCTGTTACACACCCCGGCCTTGTGAGGCACGCTCCGTATTGCTGTTAAGGGTTCTTCCTAGTTTCCTACACTTAAAACACAGATCAGGAATGCAGAAAGAAGCTGTGGCTCTGTGCAGGGCATGTGCCCGGAAAACAAATCAATGACTAATGTGAGAACTGACCCTGAAATCCACATAGTTTCACAGGAAATCTGTGGCTGTCACTGCAAAATGAAAGATCTCCACTAAAGTAAAAAATTACAGGAATATACAACCAAATTAGGACAAATAAAAATTTGCTAAGTTATTAATAATTAAGTTATTTCTTTTCATTATACCCAAGCACAAATCTTACCATAGCTTACACACATCTAAGTCTACCTCTGCTTCATCTAGACTTCATCTAGACTGTCTCTCACCAAGGTAGGAGAAACCCTCTGATATCTTTCATAGAAAGAAAAAATCAGAAATTGGAGTAATTCATATTTTGGTTGCTTGGCAACACTTTAACAGCAACTCTTTCTTTTTTTTCCCTGCCAAAATGCAGAATTAGTGACAAGTGGATAGAAGTAATCTTCTACTTGTAGTTAACACTTTTCTTTCACAGCTATTGTGGTCCATCTGTAATAGGAGATTTGTAATTTAAATAATTTCTCTGAATCGCGGTTTGAAAATGATTTTTCTGCCTTAAATTAATAAAACCAAGATGATCATAACTGAGATACATGCATTAATGCTATTAATTTTTAAAGAAATGGATGGGTGACAATAATACATTACAAAATAAATGCAGCATTATAAAGATATTACAAAAATATGAAAAATTGTAGAATGCCGACATGTCAATGCAAGACAAATGCTGCTTGATTGTTGCCATCACTGACTTGCTTGTCACACGAAGAAATGGTCTTTAATTAACAGAAGCAGATTTATGACACTGATTACAGGATTCTTTACCTTATTGTGAGACACAGCAATAAAACCAAAAAACATAATTGCACAAAGTAAAAAAAAAAAAAAAAGACAGTGTTGAGGTGATGTGAAATTAGCTCCTATTCAAAAGGGTACTTTATTGTCTACTGTTAATATGCTGATAATAAGGCCTGAGAGATAGGGTACTGTGCTGTCCCAGAGCATAATCAGTTCTACTCTATGACAGCAATTAGAAAAGTTAAAAGAACTATAGATACAGACTGCTTTTGTTTATACGGAGTAACAAATGAGTTGTGCCAATCCTGTGCACCTAAAGAAAAAAAAACAAACAACACGTTGCTCGAAGCCTCATAAACGGAAAATAGTATGCAGTTCAAAAAAAACCAAACCCACACTTATTTGTGTAATAAACCTCAAACTGATTTGCCTGAAGCACTTTCAGAGATGCCATTAAAAGTAAATACAACTCCGACTCAACACAAAGGCGACCTAGATTACAAAACCTGCTATTTAAGGAAGACACAGCTCTTTAATATGAATATTCCCTTACAAAAGAGGGAGTGAAGAAGCTCTTAAGGATTTGCTTCTTAGCCCCAGGCAAGGTGTGAAAGCAGTCTCCAACCAACCACAGCTGCGTTCTCGAACTCCGCAGAATTTGCAGAGAACACCTCCATCGCAAACAGCAACAGCAGCGATAATCACTTCAAACTTACTTTCTGTGCAAATCCACATTCCCATGCAGGAGGTTTTACCTCATTCCACATCCTTCTGCCACACACACTGTCAGAGATCGCAGAAGTAGGATCACAACTCCATGACTAATTGCCTTTGTCCTCCTACCAAATTCTGCCACCAGTCCATCAAGAGACCTAACATCATTCACTCAGCACCCAAGTCGTGCTCTTCACGCTCTTGCTTCCTTTGAGAGTCGTGTCATCCCCAGCAAATAGACAATTGCAAGGAAATACGTTACCTGCCTGCATTCGATCGCTTGGCTATGCCTAGGGGTAGATGGGTGGGAGGGGCAAGGGAAACAAACAAAATCAACCAAACCAACAAAAAGCAAAAAACTTCATACAGGCAGTAACTGCACTCAGTGAGCACTCAGCTCATTTTTTTTAAGGCATTACAAATTAGGAATGCCTATTAGGGGTATTTTCATCTTGGCACTATTCCCTAGTAAAACTATCTTAAACTTCAGATGAAACTATCTAAACTTTATTTAATGCTCTCATCTGTTGTTTGGATGACATCTTAATAGACAGCGGGAATAACATACTACATGTTAATATAAATACATTCTTACAAGTTTGGAACGTTTAAAAAAAAATATGACAAAAGTGAGGGTATTGAATAAGAAAAATTAAAGTGTACAACAAGTTACAAAAATAAAATTCCTCTTTGGTTAGCAGCAGTCTGAGCTGACTCACAATGTGCTAAGTAGGCAAGGTTTCACAAGAAAAAGAAAAGGGAAAAGACCAACTAGTCTCAATGAAGCCGCCTCTGCATTAACAGCACAAGATCATTGCAACTGAGATCCATTTCTTGATGAAATATTCAGCAGATAAGTTTCAACTATGCATGAAAATATAAATGCAAGACACGTATCTCTTAAAAATATTAGCTATACTTGTTCCCTCTCTAGCTAAAATTTCTAAGTTTTCTACTTGTTCTCATTTTCACCTAATTCAAGTAAGAAAAGTAAAAATTTATCTACCTATTTTTTATTCTTCTGTGCATGGTATGCCTTATAACAAACACAAAGTCACAGCAGATTTGGTCTCTCCATGCTAATGAACTGCTCAGTATCAATAAACTCCTATATTCTTCCCACTGCTATGTCTTCCTTTCGCTCTATGTCCTTTTGTCTTTTCTATCACTGGGACTCCCCTCAGTTGTGTGACAAGGGAAGAAGCCTGCTCAGTAGCTGTGCACCCACAAGAGACATTGCAGCACAAAAAAGGGGTGAAAGGAATCTTCCATGATTAGTATAGACTAGAGCACAAAACCAATCATTTCTGCTGCTTCCACACTGTATTACCCCAAATTAGGTTCCACCTTGATCAGACTGGTAAAGAATGGGCAGAAATGTGATATAAACTCCAGAAAAACTGGCAGTTAACTCCTCCAAGGACTGGATTTTACCTTACACTGTGCAAACCAAAGTTGAAACCACGCTTTCACATTCACTAGTTTTCTTAAACTATGTAAGATATACTGTTTTAAAAGAAACTTGCAAAATTTAATCTGGGGATGTTTCCAAGAGAGAAATTTATGCACATATTGATAAAGCTGCAAAAAATCTTGAAAAAAAACAGGTCTAAACTAGCGACTTATACATTAACTCTTTATAAAGACAATAACTTGCACTATTGTGCTATCTTGAGGTCCTCTATTAGTTATTCAACGCAGGCTCAAATTTTAATTTAATTGTGACTCTCCATGCATTTAATGCAAATGAAACCGTCTTCACAGTCTATTAATCATAGGCTCAATTACAAGAGAGCTCTAATTAGCTATGTCTAAACATACCTGTCAGGTTAATAAGCTAATTAGGAGACATTCTACCTTGCCCTGTAACTGATAACAATAACTACACAACAATCACAGGATTTGTTCTTAACTATATAGACTTCTACAGCAGAGTGAGCGCAGATTTTGTCTGTATTATGCTCTCATTTCATGGTTTAGATGTTTAAAGCAGGTAGGGTAATTGCCCTCAAAAGACGTCTGTTTGGTCAGAGAAAGCAGAGACTAGGTGCCTTAGATTAAACTACAAGGTTTTGATGGGATGCAGTTCCAAATTAAGATAACTGAACACTGAAGTCTTCACAGTGATGTCAATGGTGATCTTGTCAACGAAGTAGTCAAGGGAGCCTAGAGAGCTCCCAGTTGACTTGCCAGTGTGCATCCACTCGTGATAAGCAGAATTGCTCTCCAGGCTCCACTGACTGTATTGTCTATATATGCATTTACTACATCAGAGTTTGGACACTTAGAAGACAGGCAGACATCTAGATTTACATTTGCTAAACATTTCATATAGGCTGTAAGCAAACAGAGAAGATGCAAAATTGAGTGAAAACTTGTGGAGGGGATGTAAGTTTAATAAAAGTTTTAGTGATTGAGGCATTTTTTTCTTTAGAATTCCTCTCTGAGTTCTCCAGTAATAAAGCAGGGAAATAGATTTCTTAAAAAAATTACAGTGTATTTCAACATTATTCTTAGCAGCTAAAATAAGTCTGCAATTCTTAAATGAGAGCAGAAATGTAAACATCACTGCTTATACCATAAAAGACTATTTACCACTGAAATAAAAGAAAAATAGCGGCATCATTTCAAAAAATATCTAGGCTTTAAATCACCTCATGCAATTAAGAATTAAAAGAAGAAACCTGCATTATAGACTATAATCAAAATGGACTTCCAACATATTTAAAACGTCATGAAATTATCACCCCCTCTCCCTATGAAACAAACACAATTTGCATGCCTGGCCGATACTAGTTGTGTTAAATTAACCAAGGTGGAAAAAAATTTGAGAACAAAGATCTATAGGATTAGTAGTATTATTCAACTTGTTTGTGAAAATATTTAGATTTTTACCTAGAATTGATGAAAAAAATTTCAGTCAACTCTATTCAAAGCCACAACACTACTCATTCTCACCATTTCAGCAAGCTATGCAGCTAAATTTAATATCACAAAAATGCAGTACACAGCATGGAACACATCTCACAAATAACTTACTTACAACTAAAAAGAAAGTCCAAAGCTGATATGGTAACGTGATATTATGGTGCAAACAAAATTCCCCTAACAGTGGCACTGTTATGGAAATCTACAATATGGGACTAGTGGCACAGGTAACATTTTCAGACTCAGACTGCTACTACCATTCAAAGTCTTAAACTGCTTTTTTCACATCTCAAATCAAGGTAATAACCCTGACATACAAAAGTGGCAAACTTTTGGTTCATACAATGCAAATAATAAGGAGCTTGAAAACAAATATCATTGAATAGTTAACAGACCTCCTTAAATGTTCATCTGTTAAATATCTGTACCAATTCAATAACAGAAGACCAATGTGGGGAGCCATGTTACTAACCATATGTTTAGGGAACCTCCGAAGAGCAGAATGGAAATAACGTATTCTTTCCTCTAAAAACACTTCGCAAATCAGGTAATCAGTTCCCTAAGTTTGATGAACTAATCCTGTCTGATACAAATCCAACTCATGAATGTAATAGTCGATAAAATATGCATCACTGATCTTCCTCAGTAATCCAGAAAAAAAAACACCTTTTGCATAGATGAGGACTGGTGGATAATTCCAAAGTTTCACTGAGTAAGCTCATGAGAGTTTACCAAACTCTACCATGCACTTCATAACACGCAATATCTACCTGAAGCTCTTGCTGTATTTTTCACTTATGTATCCTTTGAGAGTTTTTTCCTCCTATTTTATTCTTTATATTTCTAATATCCTTGTCCCAAACATATTATACCACTTCTGAGTTCACAAAATTGATTCAAACACCTTTGCTTTTTGGCTTTATTAGTGAAAGACCTCCTTTCTCCCACTCAGTCATTTCAGACAAGAATGTTGTCAAAACCTAGGTCACTAGTACTAAGTTAGCTAAAACATTAACTACTTCTCAGTAAAAGAACAAAAGTTTGAAGACATGTTCACAGATATGGCAAGCATCTCAACAGTTATCAACTTTTCTACAATAGTTTATGCTTCTTCCAGCAGTCTTGTATTTCTGCATAACATCATGCTTGTGGAATTATGCCTACCATATCGTTATCTGAACTCAGCAAGGATTTATCAAACAAGGGTAGTTCATGTTATAGCAGAAACACTGTACGATTTCCCTGAAGCATAATTCAGAAATCTTCCTCAGTTTCCATCCACTCTATCAACCAGAAGAAATTCTACACTTAAGTCAAGGCACCTCAAAGTTCAACCAAGAAAAAAAATGAAAACTACTGGTTTTCTGAAAGGTCTGTACATTTTCCATCAAAAGGAATCTGCATAGGTAAAGGCTAGGAAAGACTATTACAACCTGGACTGATTTCCTTAAATTACAGCCATAAAAGAGCACTGACTGCACATTCCTGCCTTTCCTAAAAGCTAACTCAACAGACTAGAGCTGATCTTTCTCTGATCAGCTGAAGTAATCTTAGTCCAATTTCAAGGTGTAAGGTGAAGCAACTTTACTGCAATTGTTAAAGAAATCGCATTGTATTTCCAGTTTAAACTTCACTGACTTAGCTTCTATCTACTTGGCAAATTTTCTTTCATGAGGTAGGGTGCTATTAGGAACTAAAGCAGTAAGTATTTTTGTAGCTAGCTCTAGTGAGTTAAACTCAGCCAGCAGCTAAGCACCTACTCAGTCACTCCCACCCCCAGCGGGACAGTGGACAGAATGAGAAGAGGAAAACCAAGAAAATCTCATGGGTCAAGATAAAGGATAGTTTAATAACCAAAAGGAAGAGGAAGAAAAACCACCATACTCAAACGAGTGATGCCAAGGCAATTACCACTTAAGACTTCCCAGCACATTCCCAAGCAATGGCTACTTCACAAAATTTAGCCTCCAGTTTTTATTGCTGAGTATGACATTATATGCCAAGGCATATCTCTCTGCTCAGGATGGGTCAGCTGTCCCAGCTGTGTCCCCTCCTAGCTTCCTACTCACCCCTGGCCTACTCGCTGGTGGGCAGAGCGAAGATCAGGCAAGAGCCTGACCCTGTGCAGGCATTGCTCAGCAATAGTTAAAAGGCTGATGCATCGACACTGTTTTAGTCACAAATCTGAAACATAGCACCATATGGGCTGCTATGAAGAAAATCATCCCAGCCATAAACAGTATAGTACCACTACAGAAATGGTTATTAAGGTTTTACGAGTGGCAATGAGAAGGACAAGGCTGTACATGAAAATAACAATTGGTATATTAAGGGATTGACTCAGCAAAGCATGTAAACCTAGGCATTTTTTATGCAGGAGAAGTAAATAACAATAAAGCCAGGTGCATGCCTGAAATGACCTGATGAATTGGATCACTACTCTGTGACTGCAGAATTGCAAGTATTCCTTCATTCCTGGAGCATACCTAAAAAACATCAGAACTTTTTTAGAATTTAATATGCAAATGTTTTTAAATTTGATGGAAATCCTTTCAATTGCATCCCATGGAGAACTCGGACAGCGCACATTTTCAGAACACATGCAGCAAACTACCACAGCCATCAGGTGCTTTCTTTCTCCCCACCCCCCAGATCATTTATCCCCGTAAATTAAAAAAAAAGTTAAATACATGTTTCCAAAATAGATCACACATTAGATATACTGCTGATATATCAGCAGAAAAAAAAACTTATCAGAAATAAGGTCACATGCTTTTTTTCAGTTCCTGTTCTCACAGTTTTGGGAAAACTAAGCACTGACAAATCACTTGGTTTTAAGACAAGTACTATGCCAAATATGATTTCAATTACAGTCACATTATAGTATCTAAAAGCAAAGTACCAGAAGTATGACATTGATTAATTTGGTCTAGGAGTTAACAGTCCCAGTTTTGTACTAGTTAAAATCCCAGATTTCAACACGGTTACTCTTTATTTTTTGGCCACAAGAGAGAAGGACCTAAATCTGGAGTTGGGCAACAAGTGACAATTTAGCATAACACTGGTAAAAGTCCTAGTCCTACCTAAACTCGTGAGTAAGGTCCCACAAGTCCCATCCATTGCCTGAAACCATGTTACAACCAGCAAAGAACAGTCCTGGCTATAGTGCAGGGGCCACATCCCCTAATCCCACTGCTTGCTTCACTGCAAACTGCCTTCAAGGTGTGCACTGGAGTTTGTTCCAAAAGTGGCATGGCCTCAAAGACAGCGCTGTCATATCAATTTTTACAGCAAACTCTTCAGAACCTGGTGGTGTGCTCCTCTCTCCCCCATTCCATATGGCTTACTACCACTCTTGTCTCTATTTGTACACATAAAGCACACACAAATGAATGAGACTACAGTTTTGTAGATAACCACGAAGTACCTAGTGGCAGCATGAATCTAATATGCTTGCACTAGAAAGCAATGCCTTGGATTGTTTCCATGAACTCCCAGTTTGGATCTGCTGTTAAAATGCTGCTAAGAGCACAAGCAACTTGCAAAAGTCAACCTTGAAAAAGCTCAGGGCTCAGTCACACCACAAATAAATTTATAGTGTAAGAAAAGACTATCTTCTAACACCAAGAGTTTCAGCACTGCTGAATTTCACTAACAGTATTAAATTCACTACAGTATTGAATTTCACTAAATATTGAAAGTATCAGGCTAACTCAGAAAATGGTCAGTGAAACATTTCAAAGCAATCTGAAATAGATAACCTAAAATCGGGGCTTAAGCACAATAATTTAAATTCCTTATAAGGAAGAGGATTTCTGAGCTCATTGCAGGAAAAAATACTTACTTACAAGGATATAATGTATATACCTGGAAATATGGAATATATTCAATTATTTTTTATTATTGTGGGTACATAAGCAAAAAAGAGTGAAAAGGATTTTCCAGTGTTTTGCATATATTCAAGAGAATACATTCACTGTAATTGCAATAGCTGGATAAGTGAAGTAAATGGTAATTCACATATTCATTAATGTATTCAGAATAGGCAATGCAACCTCCACCTAAAATATAAATGTATTCTTCTATTTGTAAAAGACAATTATTTGCTGTAAAATTACATTAACAGAAATCTGATACTACAGGCTGTGATGTACCTTAGAAGTCAGAAAAGCACATACACAGTCTATGATTTGTCCATGTGAGCCAGTCAAATTTGTATCGCCCATACCTATCAAAATGGCTCTTCATATACACGAAATATTGACATTCAAAATGAAAAAAAAAAAAAAATCTAAATTTTCTCCACTTTGTTTTCCTCTCTTTAAAAAGCCTATAAAACTCTGCTAGCTGTGTAACAAAATATGGTGGTGAATAGTCACACCAGATATTGTACTCAAACAATTTCCCTGTGGATAGCCATACTGGAATGAAGAAAAAAAATAACATTTACATGTTAACAGTTAATATAAAGTACTTTCTTCAAAATAATTTTTTTCTACACTTTTTTTTTTCACCTCTACTTTAAAAGCCACTAACTGCAACACAAAACCATGGCACCGGCGGCAGAACACTAGCAAGGAGCAGCGCTCTTCCAAACGGCAACTTCCAAAAGAACTCACCGCAAGTCGTTTGACAGCATGTACCACCAGAGGAATTTCCCACTGGGAACTGTCTGGCAGTTACCCACGCAGCAGGGGAGATGGAAAGCAAAGGACGCACTGGACTCTGGTCATGTAGCTTTGACTACTCATTGGTTTCAGCATAGCAGTTACACTACCAGACACCAAATGCGATTTATCCACAGGATAATTTAGCAGCAGGCATGAGGAAGGCTTCTCAGGCTGGTTTCACACATGAATGAAGGAGACAACAAAACAACAGAAAACCAAACCAGCAATAATATATGTAGCATAAACGTATAGTAAATACAAGTATTTGAAAGTGTAAATAAATAAATAAAAACCCGACTCCCAGATCACATATCTAAGGACTTAAAACATTGAATCTAGTCATCAATCTCTCATTGATGTATGTACATGTAAACATGCAGGTACTTCCAGTATTTAAGTTACCTGCATTTGTAAAAATTCTATTTTTCTTGGAATGTCCATGGTACAGACTTCAGCATACCATGTCAGACCTTCTGTGCCATTTCAAGGTTGTCATCTAGTCCAGGCCTAGGACTGAAGTTCAAATCCTATTACTTGCACAGTGCTACTTAGGTGATAGCTTTGCTACACAAACAGTTTTGGAATTACCCATTGAACAAAGATACTAGACTCATAAGCTGGCCATAAATTTAGAATTAGAAATAATATTTCTTTCCACTTAAATATCTACTTTCTTTAATGAGGTTCCTTATAATAAATTTACTTCTGAAGTTGGGCACAATCTAATAGATGGGTTTAATTTAATGGAATTTTTTCTTTTTTTTTCCCCAAGTATGCCTTACTACATAAAAGAGTGAGTGAAGCTGTTTCATTTTCAGTTCAATCATTAAAAATTAAAGTTTTTACTACTAGAGTTCAAATAATAATAATTTCTGGGATTGCTGGGCATGATTGTACTAGGAACACCGTGAACCAGTGAAAGATTTCAGTATCTAAACTCAGAATTACAGAAGCTAACCCAAACTAAAATTGCATCTTGACAGTCTCTGCAGTATCAATACCATTGGTTTGACTTGAAAATACTTCAGGTACATAAACAGTTCGTGAACCTTTGTGATCTGGTGTACCTAAGGATACCTATGTTATCTAAAAACTTCAGTCAGACAAAGCAAATGGTGGGGAAGTGTTCACAATCCAAGATTACTTTCCCAAGATAGTTGCCTGAATCACTACGCTATAGCCTGCTGACACTTGCCTGCAACGACATGGGAGATGCAAGTCTAATCCCTGTAGGTTGAACAGGATACTGAAATTGGGATCTCACAGTCCCTGAAAAAGTGAATAGAAGAGGGATTCTGTGACTATCTCTTCTGACCACATTTTAAATCAAAGATAAAAACCTTAGTCAGTGTGTTTAAGAAAGACAGCAGACCCCAAAATTCTAGAAGGGAGTGAGTGCTCTAAAAAAACCAACAAACCCCACCAAACAAACTGAGTAAATAAGGGTTTGCTTTTTTAATTAAGGTTTTGGGTGGTGCTTTCATACACAAATATAATGTGATACCTGGGGCAAAATGCTATGAAGTATAATGAAAACAACAGCTCTGAACAGGCAATGTTGGACTGCATGAGATTGCAGGTGGGAAGTACCTATGAACATTAGGTTAACATGAACAAAGAGGTGATTATGACATTGACTTTCAAGTTTCGAAATAGGATTGGATTTATACAGACTAGCTTGAGATCCATTCAGCATAAAATCACAGTTTTTAAAGATATACAAAACACATGTACCATGTTTAAATATCTCATTTAATGTTAAAGATGTCATAATACCAAAAAAAAGAATTTAGAATATTGGTTTTTGTAAGGCCACAGTGGCATTGTCTGTCCATGTAATAGAGTATTTGGATGTAAACAGCTGTACAGATTAGTAACTCAGGTGCTAGAGAAGGTAACAGGATCTACAAGAGATTCCTAAGAAAAATCATAGAACTTTACCAGCAACAAGTCTTTCAGATCCTGCAAAATCTGATGAAGAGTAGATGGACTGCTGCCTAATCTTCCTGAGAGAGGTCTGATGGAGCTGGTATTCTCTGACCATGCCTAACAGATGCCCAATACCAGACCCCTAACTAGAGTAAAGCCAATACCTATCAGCAGCATATGAGCTCTGGTTCCCATTCAGGATACCGGAATGTAGATACAATAAAAGGCTACTATCGGCCTGAGCAGATTCAAAGTTACATGCCTCACCACGCAGGATACTGGTATAATGTATCAGGGAATGAAACTTTCTAAATTGCCTGGTGAACCTATGCTACTGCACACTAACACACAGGCAGATAGGTAATTCTGGCAGTGACATAAGAGGGAGCAAAAATTGACAATTCAGTGGCTAGTATTAAACAGCATTTAGATAAAATGTAGATGTAGTCCCTGGACACTGTGGAGACCTGCTTCACTTCTAGCCACACCTGAGAGAAAACAGGGAACTGTTATCTCAGAAAGTCTGTTAGCATCATCCCTCAGGGACTTATTCAGATCATTGTGTCTGTGCCCAGACACACCTGCTTTCAGCTCCAGCTTGGCACTCTAGACCTGGCTAACTTTTCTCTAGGGCTTACTCTGTGCTTTGACATTTAGTACTGCAGGTGAGTTCTTGTTTAGTATGTGGAGTTTCTGAATCACTGTTCTGAGACACGTACTACTACCCATGCAGTGTTTGAACCTAACAATGCAACTAAGTAGGCTGGTAACTAATTGCCCATCATTCCTTGGATCACACCCTCTATGATTTTTTTCTTTGAGATCACAGCTGTAAGCCTTCTTTACAAAAAGGAGGTCCTGAGAAATCTCACAACTGCAATTACAAAAGCATGAAGAGTTGGGTGTCTCTTTAAGCTAGCATCACTTTCATACAACAAATATCTCATTCAGACAGTAAACCCTTAATTTAAAGAAGCCTTGGCCTGACGCTCATTCTGCATTATTAAGTTTGCCTCTGGAAACCACCACTTGGATGTCTTCCATGGTTTTCACCAGGGCATGCAACTAACACGTAACATACAAAACACAGGATAATAGATATGATGAAGCTGCAGGCAGCCAAGCCCATATCGGCAAAAAAAAAAAAAGAGCTATTAGGTGTTCATGAGGAAACACTCTGCTCTACCAGCTTTTGGAACACGGCACTGTAGATCATGCATTGTCTGCAAAAGCCAAATAAATACTACTCCTGTGGAGAAAGAATACAAGTAATTACACTACTACATTACATTTACTCAATTTGTACAGAGAGATAAATGTGAGATGATGTTTTAAAAGGTTCTGCTGTCCACTGTGTATAGCCAAAGTTCTTATATATTCTATATACGTTCTATGCATTAAAATAATCATTAAAATTTTGTTTTCCAAATTTTTTAACCTTGACCAAGAATTTTTGAGCTACTCATATGGAATTTCAAAAAATTACCAGCAATTACAGTGATATAAGGTGAAGAATATGAGTTATTAAAGACCAGGGTAGGGAAGGTCTGACATATATTTAATTATCCTCATTTTAGCTGCTACATAAATTAACTCTAAATTTGCTCAAGTAATGATCACAAAACAAATTCCAATGAAGTTAACAGATGCTCCTGGATTGTTAGAATTTACTTAAATCATGTTATTTGGACATGCTCCTTTAGTACAGCAGCTAAACAAATGTTGGCAATATTCATTCTAATTACAAGTTTTATTCATACACTTTGAATAGATGAATATCTATTCAGATATGCATCTTAATTTCCTATTATTTACCTGTGAGAGATTGACTCAGTCTCAAAAGACTTCACACCAATGTTGTAATCAGGTTTTTTTAATAGAACTAAATGTTTAATATGCATCAATACAACAGAGATTTCTGAAATGGAAAGGTCAGAATTTGTTGCCATAGAAAAGTCTGGAAATACATTTTTCACCACAGCAATATACAAAGAGCTCTTTATATCTGCATAATTTATATACTGCAAATGTGGCTGGAACTCCTTAAACAAGACTATCAAGTAGTTTTTACATAGCATTTTAAGAAAACAAAAGGTTATTTCACATACAGGCAGTTGCTAGATTGATTTAAAGCTGCTTGTATCCTTTCGCCACACACACAATTAAGGTCACACTGATTTGCCTTTTACAGGTAACACAAGATGCACAATATCATGTGAGAATAATCAACAAAGCCACTGCAGACCATCTGCAAGCAGATACCTGATAGCTCTCAAACTTTTGAGAATACGCAATCCTGTTTAGCTTGGCTGTACATAGCTCATACTTTGTGCTTTACTAACTGCAAGTGGAAATTGTAAAAATCTCATTTACTATAAGCAATACTGTTATATTAGGAGACATTTCAACCTGCACTCATTTAGAGGTAGATCAAGTTTTCGCTTTATTATATATACACTTGACCTTTATTATTAAAAAAACAAAGCAACACTGGCCAATTCTTTTTCCATACTCTAGGGCATCTTCCAGAATTTTGTGTATTGCCATCTATTACATGCTACCACATGACACTGCCAACTATTTTATTTCTATTGGATATCAAGTGTACCTGAATTTATTTTCATCCTGTACTGGGAAGACACATGAATAATTTCAGTACAGTTGGAAGTAAAATCCACCTGTGATTGTTTCCATGTGCATTTTTATCATCCATCAGTTAAGCCAAAATAACGTGATTTTCCCCATCATTGAGCAAGATGACAAACTGCTTTAATGATATCTTTTTTTTCTTAATATTATTATCAAAGTTCTAACAGATTTCTAACGTGCTCTGCCTTCATGGATAATCTGTTTATTTCAAGTCAAATTAAAATACATACTTCTGCTGCTCAAAGCAGAGAAGCTTCTAAGAATGACTGCCCCATCACAGTCAAACTGAAAAACAAAGTGAAGATTGGGCACAGGTAGGGAAGAAGACATAGAAGTGTCCATTTTGACCTAAAAGGTATGGGCTTGAAGCATTCAGGTTTAGGTTGCAACATGAAATGCAAAGAATCAAGTATGAGAGAGAGAGTACCAAAATTGCTAGGGGAAGGAAATGTTAACAGTGAGGGCAGAGCTACCCACAGTCTACATTTCTCCAGCCACCTGGAGAGTGGAACCAAACTCCACCTAGAATTTGGTTCCCGAACTGCTTCCCACCAGCCCTACCAGGTTCATTGCTCTGTCTGAGTCCTGAGAAGGTACAGTCACTGCCTCTGTATCAGTCTGAAAATGGCACAGGCTTGTGGAGCAACCCCTCGGGCTGCCATCTGGGATTCTCCTGCAATGCAGGCCCTTTAGAGCCAGGGTCTGAATACATACAATACCTGGCAAGGCTGAGGTCTGAACCCAGGAGAACCCAGAGCCTATTGAACATGAACAACAAGCTGCCTAACTGACTGCTCCTACAAAGCAAAACCTCATGCTTGCAAAGCACGCACCAAGCTCACGTTCTGAAAATACCTGCCAATGCTACCCTTCCTCCAAGATCTCCTCCACACATTTACTTGCTTACCTCATCTACTGGCTTTCTGTCTTTTCTGGGGGTGATCAGATCTCTTTTTCTTATTTGGAACATCACCTGTGTAAATGCAGTTGTGCACTGGTGAAAGTTTTTTTTGTGGGTTTTTTTTTTTTTGATCTGTGATTCCAGCTTCAAGGCTTGCTGCCTTGAAGCAAGACTCAAAACTCATTAGGCAAAAGTTCTCATTTGTAACAGGTCTGGACAATATCTATCACCTTTTCCTTGTTGCTGCCGGCAGATAAAAATATAATACAAAGATACTGGAATTTTTCAGCAGATAATTGATATAACTAAATATAGGAAGGATAACCTATTACATTCCTTTTGCACATCTTGAAACATATCCAGAAAAAAGACACCATCACTAAAAGACATGGAAAGACAGAAAATGACAGGCATAATTCAGCAGTCATATAAAAAAAAGCACTGTTATCTAAGTAATATTTAACTTTGTTCATTTAAGAAATGTTTTATTTTATTTTAATCCTGGATGATGCAATATCAAAGATTCAATCTGAACACTTGTATCAGGACAGTTAATCAAGTTTCTTCCAAATTCAAACATCAATTCCTTACACCGAAACACAAATACAGTACCTTCTGCGGAACTGTAACTTGAATTATTTTTTATTCCCCCAGGTTTGGCTGCTGGAATCACAGATCAAAAAAAAAAAAACCCACAAAAAAAACTTTCACCAGTGCACAACTGCATTTACACAGGTGATGTTCCAAATAAGAAAAAGAGATCTGATCACCCCCAGAAAAGACAGAAAGCCCTCACCCTACTCCCACGTTTTCCAGACTCGGCATATTGCAAAGTGTCCCCTGTCTTCTGGAGCACCTTGAGGAAGAACATACCTCCATGAAATATCTGTACAGAAGGAGTCACTAAAAGACGTGGTTCAGACGAGACATTGTCTCCTCAAAGGTTGGATGTCCTGCAATTACTACCAGAAAATGGTGATACAGAAAACTACTCTTCAGAAAAAGACAACTGATTAGCAGAAGCGAAAGAATAGTGTACCTGTTGTACTCTACAAAAGAAAATATAAAATGATACACTAGATTACTAGATATAATGGATTATAGTCATGCATGTGTTTAACATAAGAGATGGTCCGATGCCAAATGCCTATTTCTAAACAGCTGCCCCGATGCTGCAGACTGTGCTTCAGGCTGGGCTTTAACCATCCCTTGAACTGTAACAGCACATAATTGGATTTTGTACTCTCCATTTTTTATTTGGATAAATTTCATGTTTGTTTTTCAAATCTCATTTCCTAGGCTAAAACAAAAGTACACTTCATAGTTAAAAAAAAAAGAAACCCACTTGAAAGTTAAGTTTATACAAACTTAATGTGGTTTGCTTCAAATATATATACACATATATTATAGTAGTCACACAGATCTTTAAAAACACCTTCCATAACACTCATTCAGCTTGACTTTCAATTTCAATGTCATTATTTGAACAGTTTTTGTATAAAATATAAAAATAATGCTGAAGTATAAAAATGCAAAAAACATCCAGCTGGCGAGAGGCATAGAAAACATTCCCCTCCCTCCCCTCCCATATATA
>NW_009733313.1:0-30444 GCF_000703405.1 Apaloderma vittatum | reverse complement strand
CTGAGTGGTTCGGTACGGGGCACGTCTGCGATGACCGCCAGGTGCCAGGGTTGGAGTCTGACAAGAAATAGCTGCTAGCCAGGTAGAAATAAGGCGTGTATTTATTTTTTTTTTGTCCCGTTTGTTTGTTTTTTTGGTTCAAATTACCTTAGCGGTCTGTATGCAAATGTCATGCTAACGCACAGTGTGTACTGCTGTACTCTGTGACTTGGCTTGGCGAAGCTGAACACAAACTGACTTCGTGTGAGCTGCCAGCACGTTTCTGGAAGTTTTATTCAGAAAAGGCATCAGTTCATTTCGAGAAAGTAAAAGAGCCACCGGGGTGCCCTAGATAGAAGAGACAAAGTGCCCCCAAGTGTTGCCACAGCAACTTGGTGAGGTGCTCAGCCCGTTCCCCCGGCAGCCTGCCCGTTCCTGCTGCGCGAGTCCGCGCTCCGGAGGCTCCGCCAGTTGTTCCGCTGGAATTTCTTGCAGCGTGGGGTTTGACTCCGAAGTAGTAGTGAAGGTGGCTGAACTTTTCTCCTAAAGTGTTGTAAGATAAATAAAAGAAAAAAAAAAACGAAACACCCCCAAAAAGAAATCAAAGAAACGTTTTGACAGAGGATGTGATTAAAGGTATTTCGTAATTATCTGCTACACTGAAGTACACTTAGCAATTTCCTTGTATTTGGATGGGGAGAAGTTCTGTCGGAGTTGTTGCACTTTTCTTGCTCTGAGTTGACCCAAATGGTAACTCTTGAAGTAGCCACATTTAAAAGGTCATTTGAGATTTTTTTTTTTTTTGAACGTGCATCAGTATGCTGATTGCATTATGTAGATTTTGTGAAATATCTTTAATTATCTACGACGTTTTCTAGGCATGTTAATCTTGTCAGTTTGTATGCAGTCAAGTACAATGGGAAGATGAAATTCTCTACTAGGAGATTATTTCATTCTGCTCTGGTAAGTCGTGTTCTAGTGGTATTTTTGTTTTGTTTTTTTTTCCTGTTTGGATCTTAGTCTGGTGTGTCATTTAGCAGAAGCTGGGAGCAAGTCTGAACTTGCTTGTATTTGTTGAACTGATTGCTTAAAGTGTGATTATCTCGACGTATATTTCTAAAGGTTTGACACTTTCTTTAGACTAATACCTGTAGTGATCTTAAAAAGAGAAAAAAGAGACTCATTTGAGTGTTTGTGTAGTTATCTATATTCTGCTGTTCACACGTTTCGCTTTTAGAAATGGGATTGCTTGCTTCCTTGCTTCAACACAGATGTATCTTTCTTCTAGTCAGTGTTGTCTTGAAGAATTTTCAACTTGGAAATCACAGAATGGAGGAATCACGGAATCAACTGATAACAGCTTTTCAGAAAGTTAGATGCAGATACTTATCCTCCGTGTGGGGAAAGGTCCTGAAGGTTATGTATGTTTTTCCTTGCCAGTGTTGTAATTTTTCTTTGGTACTATTTAGCTATCGCTTTTAGTAAAACAAAAAGTAGTTACCCCACTCTGAGTTGTTGTACCTTCTTGCCGAAACCCCTTCCATAAGATGGAAAAAGGAAGAACATGAAAAACGGTTTGAAAAGAATATGAGAAACATCATCTGATGATCCTATGTAAGGCTTGGGATGTGCAAGACAAATTGCAATTCATCCCCTGCCACAACAGGTTTTCTTGGAAGAAAAGCCTAAATGATTTCCCTTGTATTGTTTGTTTCCACACAGCTATTTAGATGTTTTACCCTTATTTCTATAAAATCGAATGGTGAAGTGTCTTGCAAGAAGCTTGATTATTTTTTTTTGGTATAGCTGCTTTAGTGTTTTTAGTAATGATGTTGAATGATGACTTCTGTCTTGGTTACTTTATATTGGAGAATATGATAGCACAGCAAGAATCAGCTTATTTTAAACAAGACCAAATCCCCCTTGTTTTATTTTTTTTTCTTTTTGACACTTATTTTTATCACTGTAGGAAAAAATCTACTTTGTCTTGCTGTTGAGAAAAAAAAGTTTTAGTTTACAGTATGTGTGCAGTTGTGCACAAATGTTGAAGACTTGTTTACTTAAACTGGTAGTAGTATGGATATGGGTGTGCAAGTGAATATAAACGTATAAATGTGTATATATCATATAAGTGCTATATAGATCTGTATATATAGCTATATAGCACTATATAGTGATATATATCGAATGTTCTAAAAAAATTCTTTAGAGTTTGTTACAACTTACTCTGCATATAAAGCTGTGGCAGAGGTTAAATTCTTTTTTTTTTTTTAAATGATGTTAACTACATAGAAATAGATTAATGTATTGGATAAGGCGTCTATGAGTTCTGCTTTTCTACGTACTTCTTGAGCTTAAGCATTTTGGAGTATAAACATTGTACTTCAGTATTTATCTTGTAGCCTGTGATACAAACATTTGCTGCCCCTGTAGATTTGTTTAGCTGTTTGTTACTTCAATCTTGGTCAGAGTAGTCGAACCAAAACACTAGTTAGTGTATAACCCTTTGCTTGGACCCACAAAATATGTGTGACTGAACTTACCTGTATCTAACTAGCCGTATAGCTAGGCCTGACCTATTCCATGCCTTTGTAAGTATTGATTGATGCATTGACAGCTTCTGCTGGAGATTACTTACAGAAAGTGAAGATGGCTTGGCCTTCAGCTCCTAGCAGGGAGTGCATTTTGTGGTCAAAATGTCTTCTCAGTGAGCAGTTTCTTCCTTTTTACAGACTGCTATGTGTTTTGGTTATAAAATGCACTGCAAAACATAATGGTTCTTGCAAATTTGGGAGCGGAGTTTATGTGCTACGTAATTCTCTGTGTTGTTAGGGGGTTTATATGGAGGTAGGTTAGGATCCAGGTAACTGATAATACATGGCTGTTTGAATTCCTGAAGTAACAACACTGGACGTTTGCCTGCGTAAGTCATGGGCAGCGTTATTGCATGTAGAAAAAACAGCATGGAGGTACTGCAAAGAGTGAGAGTATAAATATATATGTTTGTATAAAAATATTTATTTATAAATATATAACTAAAAGCTACTTTCCTTGTGGTCTTTTATTACCGATGAAGGTGGAGGAACTGAGAGAATGATACTTTCTGAAAAAAACACACTAACGCCTCAGGTTAAAAATACCCAAACACCACTGAGAAACCCAGAACTGCAAGGAGGGTGGAAATTGCTGAAATAACCAATTGCAACTCTGATATGCTGCCACTGTAGGCATATTGTATACTCGCATGTGCGGGGTTGTTTTGTTTTATGGATTATTATTATTTTTTTCATTATTGGGCACATGGAATACTATTCTCTGGCATAAACAGTGCCTGCCTGATATATATTCTCCACTTTAGTAATTTCTGTATCACTTATTTCCCATTCTGTACTCCGAATATATATTCAGCTTCTTAAGAGATTATGTATTTATATTTATTTTGTCACGTTTTGGAGATGGATGGGGGCTATACTGTTGAATTTTATCTTTTGTTGTTAGAGGCTTACATGAAAAGTTTGAGGAAATGCTGATGTCTGAAATTTTGAAAGGAATGATGAGTGTTTAGATAAGTATGCAGGCTGGGAAAGGACAAAGTTAAATCTGAAAACTGAATGTTAGTCAGTTTAGCTCAAGCCAAGGCTTTCTGAATTTAAATGACTTGGGAATCTTTTAGTGAGGGTTAACTCCTGAACAAATGTGACCTCTGAAGAGAGGTTGATTCTGACTGGCCTATAGAATTCTCTCTCTACAAAGTTTCAATTGCACGGGTTTCATGTTCAAGATAAGTGACTTCTCAGACTTGTTGACAGTGATTAGAGATGATAAAAAATATTGCCCAACAAGTGAAGTTACAGAGATTATCAATAATCCAAACACTTATTTTAAATAATAGAACGTTGATAGTAAGTTTGCTGTGTGGATTTTTACATCTTCCAGAACAAAATTGGTTTGTTCATCATCATTTTTTTTTCTTCATATTATGTCACATATATGTATATGGTATAGGTATAAAGAAGTTTGTCTTTTCCATGGTTTTGATTACTCCTTTTTGAAAGTGGGAGTAATAAAGTTTTTTACCAAATTTTGCAACGTAAGACTTCTAGTGGTTAATTATTTAATCGTTTATTTCATAATCATCATAAAGTACAGTCAGTAATAGCAGTGGTAACAGTCGTGCTTCATTCAGTACATGATGTAAAATTTTCTAAATAGCAACTTAGTTATTTGGAAGACATTGCAGAAATCTTAGAGAAAGAGGTTTTATCCATTATTGGAGAAGTTGATACAGTACAAAAGTAGGCAATCTTGTAAGCTTCAACTATAGATCATTAGCAGTGACCTTTTTGTCAGGAAATATTTTGAAGAATAAGGTGTCTATACCTACTACCATCGAAATATTCTAGGCATATGATTTCTTTTTTTTCTAATTGCTACTTAAGTCTTGCGCTGTTCTACTGAAGTTGTTCTTTCTTTTCCAGGCTGCTTAAGGCTAGTACCTGCATGCCAGGACAGCTGCTACAGTCAGCAGGTTTCCCTAAGGCCAAGTTACTCTTTAGAGAGTGAAAAAAAAGGGAGGTGAAAAAACCTGTTGACTGCTGCTGATCTTAAACCTTCTTTAAAGAGGTGTGATTCCAGGCTGTCTCACACACCTGGAGAACAGTAGCTTCTCAGTCTGCTCTGGATTTTGTAGATCATGAATTCGGATAAGACCTTGAAAGAAAGAACTCAGATAGGTGGAATGTGGGAAGTGCGAGAGCCGAGTTGGAAAATGATGAGGAACAACTGTCGTGGGCACTGGAGATACCAGATGTCCCCAGTGTGGAGACCAGAACTTGCCTGTGGGGTTTTGCCTCTACTGCTGTTTGTGGCCAAGAGAAAACTGCTTCCTTGACAGAGTTGAAAAGCGAGTAGTTACCTGTTTCCTGTTTTCCTTTGTGACAGTTCTTTGAAGAGCCTGATCTGTGAGACGTATTCTCAGCACCTCCGTAGCTTTCTGACTATAGTTATTTAAAGAATTACGGCACTCTTCCCCCTCCCCTGCCACGCTCAGAAGTGATTCTACCTTTGTAAATTATTTTATTTGTTGCAGTATTTGGTTGGTTGGATCCTCAGTTGAGGAGGACTTGAACCCACAGTTTGTATAGAATGCTGTAGTCAGTAATTTTTCTTTTTTTTTCCCATCAAAAGTGTGTTTCTGTGCTAAAACTAGGAGATAAGGGAGTAGCAGCCCTATGCCGTAGTCAATTGGTGCTAGCATGTGCATAGGAAAGCTCTGGGTTCCAGCTCTCACCTTGGATCACTTTTTCTCCTCCTTATATCCAAATAGTGTGTAATGAGAGTGTGTATGGGGGTAGATGAGTTGTTCATCTCTTAATTGTTGATATTAATATTAACTACTAGGATTATATGCTTTAAGAGTGTATATGTGTTAAGACTTTGATTTCTTTATTCTCTTTCTACACACCAAGATAAAAGGATGGAGAGGTTACGTTGTTTACCCTTGTCATAATTTTCTTATGTAAGCAATTTAAAAATATTACTGTACAAATGACAGGAAGCCTTTCAAAATTTTATGCAAGATTAATGTGAATTTAGGTGGGAAGTTTTTTAATGCCCTTTTTTCTTTTCAATAGGTTTGCAGTGTTTAATAAAACAAAATCTATTTGAACTGAAGAAACTTAAAGAAGTGTCTTGATGAAACTAGTATTCTCTGTTGGCTGTCTGGTATCAAATTAAAGACCTTTGTTGCTGGTGAACATGCATGCATCCTGACTATATTTTTACATGACTGTGTGGGGCAGTATTCGGAATGAAGCTGCCATCATGTCATCCACGTGCAGTGACACCTGTATTGAAGAGTTCTTGGTCAACATTAACTTGGGGCAGTATCTTCCTAACTTTAAAGAATATGGCTATAACATTGTGGCAGATTGCTTGGGAATAAATGACAGCGTGCTTCAGCAAATGGGAGTGTTGCCTACAGGGCACCGCAGAAGGATTCTTAAACAATTAGACACCACGCTTTCAAAAGTACAAGGAAATTCTCTTTTACATGAAAATCTAAAATCCAAAGACTTGAAAGGTTTAGAAGAGAAGCAGTATGTGACCTCGGATCAGGAGTCTCCAGTAATCAACTCAAATGTAGGCGGGACTACCTCGATACCTGCAACATTGTCAGAAGAAATTCATAATAAAGCTTACATTGATAAAGAAAAGTTAGAACCTGCAGAGCAAAATGTATCGGAGGCAAATGATGATGGCTTTACACATTTGCATTTCTCAGATTTATACCAGAATTCAGACAGTGTACTAAAAGCTGTCAATCAGAGTGGAAATATTAAGGCGAATACTCAGCCAGATACATCACTGGAAGAAGCTGCTGCATACCAAGCTGATGAGCACTTTGCTGGCTGTTTGACGTTGCGTGATCCTCCTTCATTTGCTCGTTCGTGTGAGACAAAATACAGTGAAAACAAACTTCTGATGCTTGCAGATGAGAATGATTTATCTGATAGCGAGCCAAACTCTTCATTCTTTAACTTTAAAGGAGAAATGGTGGACAATGACTTATATGATTCTTATACGCCAAACTGTGTGAAAGTGTTTCCAAGAGCAAGCCGATCTTTTATATTAAGGCATCGACCTGTACCAGAAATTCCTGAACCAAGTGAAGTTCAAGCTTCATCAAGGTAACAGCAGTTACTTTCTAATGCAGAATTGCTATCGTTATAGAATTCATGATTTGGGGTTTCCTGCAGGCTTTTAATATGATTTTTGGGATGTTTTTTTTTGTTTAATAGGTGCTGTAGGTACACTGGATCTGGTATGAATGTCACCAAATTAACTGAAAGAGGATTAAGCTTCAGTGCAAGTTAAAAGCACAAATGAGAGTATAAAGGGAAATTTCACTACAGTGTTTCCTTAAAACCTTCCTAGTCATCTTTGTGTTTAATCATTTTCAAAGAAAGGAATCTTTATTGCTTTAGATAAAACCTGTGTTAGAAACAACTATATCAAGCATGTTTTAAACGTAATTAGTAAGCTGTTAAGAGGAGGAAGAATGGAAATACACAAGTGTTACAAAACCAAGGTTGAAAAATGACAGAAAACGCTGTTGAATACATTTCAAACTAAAACATTGCTAATAATATTAATTTTCTTCAGTGTTTCTGTTAAAATTCTTATCCATCACAGGAAAATGGTGACGAAACAATGATTTCAAGAGGTCTAAAAATTCACCCTTAAAGTATAAGTATCTATTTTTGTGATGAGAAAATTATTGTGAAACTCTGGATTCAGGTTGATAATGTTGCACATATTGGCGTAACAAGATCATTACATGAGAAACTTAAGTCTTAGCCTTGAAGCACATACAATTTGTATGTAAATATAAACATGTAGATTTTTTTGTTTTACATTAGAATATTATATCTTATGGAGAATGAAATTTTACTGGGGGTCTAAAACAAGGACTTTCTTCAAGATGGCTCTTAATTTCTAAACTGGTTGCCATTTAACTGTTAACTCAGAGAATGAGTGTAATCAATATGTCGTGTTAGGTGCTGGCTTTTACTGGTGTTCTCATAATAAAGCCTCAGCTTTTAATGGTACTTGTAATACAAACATATTCTTGAGGCATTTCAGCATTTTTTTTTAGCAGGAAAAACGAAATGGAAAAAGGGAGATTTTTTTTTTAAGTGAGAAAAAAGTGACAGGTTTTCACAGTTTATGGAGTATTTTTGTTTCAGAGTTTGAATTGATTTCAGAATATTCATGTGATGTGGGTGTGGATTTTCCTTCCTTCGAAATGGTTGAGTTAATAATTTGAATCCACAAATTAGTGAGTAGCACTTACTGTCTTGAGTAAGCAGTAGTTGTAGCTTGTCTTGCAAAAACGCGATGGAATGTAGAGGAAAAGGTTTGATGTTAGAACTTCAGGCCTGTCTTAATAGAATTAATATTGTTTGAATGTAAAAAAATAATAAGCACTGAATGTGCAGTTCATCACAATATTCTAGGCTGCGTAGATGAGATGAAGGATACCTTCCCACGCATTAATTTGTGATACTTTAAGCTTTTACCCATCATACTGGTTGTGTTAAACAGAGAATAAAAAATTATGCAAAGGCATATGCAAAGTTTTGTCGGTGTAGCGACATCCAGATCATTAGGTTGGACTTTTTTTAGTAAATCTGATTAGGGTTGTTTTTTTTTTTAAACCACTAGCTATGCCTGGAAGGAACATGTCTGCGAATGTTTTGTATTTATCTTGTCTTTTTCATCTGCACCTCTCAGCAGTTAGAAACATCATTAACGAGTTTATACATGCCCTAAATGCAGAGTTTTCCCAGCTTTTGTATGTTTCTTTTATATTATTGGAAGAAGTCAGTGTTAAATGTTACAATACGATTGTGTGATTGAATAGATTCTCTGCAACAATTAAGAGATATTTATGTGCCTTACAAAAATGTTGGGTCAGTGCCTTCTAAATTACCAAAATGTTATCCTTATTGAAACTTAAGTATAAACATCTTTCAGTAAGGAGTGGCTTAACTTTTGTAGAGTGATTATCCCTGCTTCATATTATAAATATTCCTTCTGAGCTGAAATGGGAATCCCATACTAACAGGTAACAAGAACTAGCTTCTGAGAGGGTACTCTTAATGTCTTCTGAGAAACAGTCATCCGGTAGAGAGAATATGCTGTATTTATAATCTTCCCACCACTGAAGTAAATCCTCCAAGTCCTAGTCTATCGGTGACTGATAGGACGTGACTAGGTCACTAACTTTGTTACCCACCGTTTTGATTTGTGAGCTGCAGCTTATTTTCTTCACCTTCATGCTCTGGTTATAATGGTACGGAAATCCTGAAGGACAAGTATCAGTCTGTCTACTGAGGAAGACCAAGGCTCAACCAGATCTTCAAACCAGAACTTAAACTTCACAGAAGCATTCTTGATTTTTCAGAGGCAAAGAATTAGTACAGAATTTTAAAATGGCAGCTTGCAATGTCTTTAACCTCAGAAAAGATAGTGTCTGTCTTACAGAATTCTTGGACATTCTCAACTGACTTTTATTGATAGGTGCTGGTTTCATTGTTATTACATTGTGCAAAGCTTTTCCAGGGAGTCAGAGAAATTCTGCTGAGATCTTCAGAGAAACTCGATGTTCCCTTCTATCTAACAGCTAATACTGGTAATTAAATTTTTATGCAAGGAAATGCTTTTCTCGTGGTCTCCTATGTGCCTTCTGGCACAAGAAGTTCATACAGTAGATCTCCTTGTGCGCCTTCATAGTGCTGTGACCATGTCACTTTTTATTACTATTAATGTGCTTGCCTCTTGCAATTGTATCTGCTTCGCTGTCCCTCACTTGTGCTTCTGGCTCTCGCCTGTAACAAAACACACCATAGCGTTTTAGAAGTTGGAATTACTTTGGTTTTCTTTCTTCTGGTATGTGGCATTACTGTATTACTCAGAGATGCAAAATTAAAAAGCAAACAAACAAAAACCCTCTAAAAAACCCCCCAAACCAGTCACACAGTGTTCTTCATTGTAGAGTTGTTGTGCAGCCTTAGTAGTGTTTTTGGTTGGTAGAGAACTGGGTTTTTAGCTAAACCCAGGACAGGTAGTTATTGAAGTAATTTGTAGTTATGCTAGATTCTTGTCAGCTAGACCTTCTTATAACTGTTGGGAGTTCTCTGTTGATAGACAATTAGTAAAGTTCACTTGAAAGATGTTTAAAAGCACCCAAATTGTTACAGGACTGCAAATGATCTTCTAAAATTGAAACAATCTGCATCCAAAACATCATTATTAGGCGAAGTCATCAGCCTTCCTGAGACCATGCATATTTGAGTGAGAAGTTTTTAGTATTGTTCACTGGTCACCCCGTGGAACAGAACAAAGAGTTAAACACAGTGGTTTGAGATTGTTATGGCCTTACTTGATGCTTTTGGTATAAACGACTTCCTCCATAGAGACATGAGTGAAAAATTGAGGTGTTTGTATGACAAAGTAGCGAGAGTAATGCAACAGATGGAGCTAACTACTGACGTGCCTTTAGCACAAGGTTGAAGCTAAGTAGAGAGAGAGTTTTAGAGGCTTTGGATCATGTCATCTAGCAATCGCTCTTAGGTGAAATAGCTACTGTTGCATCATTCAGAGCAGCAATCTGTTGAAAGGAAAAGCTTAAGCAGATTTATAACATGGTAGACCAGTTTGTTATATAGAACGTTACGCCAATAACATTTCAGGCTGATGAACTCTATGTACTTTTATTTTCAACTCCCCCAACTTTACTTGTATTGTTTAGTAGTGGGATTGCTCTGATTCTTTATTAAGAGAAATAAGAAGAAATAGATCAAATATTCTGTAAAACAATGCTGTATTTGGGGGGAAAATATAAATAAAAAACCCCTTGGCCTGAGTGGGCAATATTTATTTTCTGCATCTGTCAGATCCTGTGATTGAAACTTCTTTCTTGGTGGTGATATTCTTTAGGCTCTATTTCTTAACATATCAAGGGATCAGAATTGCTACTGAGGTGCCCAAGCTGCTGCTGCTGTGTGTCTCTACTCAATGTTCTGTCACACAAAGCAGGTTTTTTAGGAGAAGCTGTGTCCTCTCTTATCCTATGGTCAAGCATCACCATTAATTTACCTCTGTGAGCAGTCTGTGAACCCGAAAGCTCTCACGCAGCATGCTAGGGTGCTGTTGACGTGTGTGCATTATGGGGAGGGTTAGGTCTTGAGATAGAAAACATGTTTTAAATGAGTTTGAGAACAAAAGCTTAATTGAAAACACTCGGCAGATGGCTGCCAGTAAAGACTTTGAAGCACTGACTGCACAGACCTCCCTCGCTTTATTTGTGAGGTGACGGGAGTATACTGAATGAAACAGCTCAGCCCATTGTGAAGCTCTCACCTTTCCAGTCTCTCAGCGTGTAGCAAGACTAGTCACTGTCTCATCACACCCTTTCATCCTGTTTATGTGTAAGGAACGAGTGGTGGGGAAGAGTATACAGCCTGAACTGCATCCGGTACCTCTTCAGCTATGAAAATAGTGGGTCTTAATCTCCACAGTTGTGACAAAGTGATAATTTAATTGAAATTGCTATCTTTGTAAAATTGTCACACTTTATGATGGTGCTAACCTTCCTTTAAAGAGCCAAATAAAGAAGAACACTTATTTTGGAAGTAGTTAAGGAAAGTCATAGATTCATGTAGATACAAGACTATTTTTTTCGGTCCTGTTTGCCCCCAAAGAAGTCTTCAGTATTTTTAATCCAACTATTCAGTTTATACATTAACTACCCAATTATTTCTATTGTGCATTTACAAATTGCTACCGTTTTATAGCTTGCACTCTGTGTTGTTTGTTATACATAAGTCTTTCAAGCAGATGTTCAAAGTAAACTTGTTTAGTTTATTTTATATGCAGATAGTTTTAACTTGACATAAGTTAGAACTTTGTTTTCCGTAAATAACAAAACAGGTTTATTTTCAGTTCCTGGAAAAAAAGAAAAGACTACGGTTTGCTTATTAGCAGGTTTGCTTGTCCCATGTATGTACTTGTAGGTGCATAATAAAAAAAAAATACACAAGTTCAGAAAAAATCCATGAATAAAAACAAAAATGCAGATTTGAAAGCTGATTTGTTATTTTTCATGTCCTGGTGAATTTAGCTTCACTCATTGCTGTTACCATTACCCACTTTTAGAGCCATCCGCCTTGAAACTAAGCCAATGAATCACTTTTGCATAAAGAAGAGAACCAGCATCTTAAAAGCTCTTTGAGTCAAAGCTGCTTATCTGTATCTCTAATTTGTTTTAATGCTGTCAATACCCTTTAAAAAACCCAACCTAACAACAGAAAATCCAGTCTATGTAGCAAAAGTTGGTTTTTTTTTTCTTTTTAAGCATACCTGTTTCTTTAAAATCAGGTTAGTACAAATGCATAAAGTTAGTTTACTAATCTAGCTTGGAAAGATGTAATTATGTAAGTTCCAGTGAAATGTACGAGGAAACATACACTTTTAAAGTATTTGCTGTGTATTTTTTGTAATTCCAACTCCTTAGAGTAAACAGTTATGTATGGGAGCTAGGCTGTGATCCACCTTCACTGACCAAATTCTTCCTGTGTTTTCTAAAACCAGGATTTCACAAACTATCACCGACAAACTTAGTTGATATGACCTGGATAACATTTGAAATGCCAGTTAACTTTAAAAGGTGCAGCTTCTGTCTTGAAATTAACCTAGTAATTTGTTTGGAGCAGATTTAGGCATGGATTAAAATTATATTAAATAGTAATTCATAAACGCCTTCCTTCTGTCATAGAGAAACATCAACCAGTAATATGGAGTAATACAGCTTGGACTTTATGTACAGTATTTCTAAAGTTTTTGTTCTGGTGTTATTCTAAAGCTGCTGTCTCAGCCTGAAATCTCCGTAATAATAGTGCTAATAGTGATCTTCAGCAGCATGATGAGTGTCACTTCACGTGACTTTGCTGAAAGGCTTAGGGGCCAGCACAACACCAATAATAAGATAGGAGCGATTGAGGGAGCTGGGTCTGTTCAGTTTGATGAAGAGGAGGCTGAGGAGGGATCTCATCATGCTCTACAATTACTTGAAAGGACATTGTAGAGAGGTTGGTGCTGGTCTCTTCTCACAGGTAATTAGGGACAGAACCAGGGGGAATGGTTGCAAGTTGCAACAGAGCAAGTTTAGGCTGGACGTTAGGAAGAAATTCTTCACTGAAAGAGTGGTCAGACACTGGAACAGACTGCCTAGGGAGGTGGTTGAGTCGCCATCACTGGATGTGTTTAAGTGTCGCTTAGATGTGGTGTTGGGTGATATGGTTTAGGGGTGAACTTGTAGTGTAGGGTCAATGGTTGGACTCGATGATCCCAAGGGTCTTTTCCAACCTAAATTGTTCTATGATTCTATGATTCTCATCCATCTACAAAACGTGCAGTGATAGTTGCAGGCAGTTGCAATGCAACGTCCTTTATGTCTCACATTAAAAACTTTCTGTGAAAAAGTTCACTTTAGGAAATCAAAACTTTTTTGGGAAATCAAAACTTGTGTTATTTGGGATTTTTTCCTGTGATTGAGAGCATGTTTTGCCTGGAATCTCAGGCTCCCTTTAGGCTTAATATTAGCTTAATGTTCATCATACTGCTGAAGATCACTATTATCGTGAAGATTTCAGGCTGAGACAGCAGCTTTAGAATAACGAAACAAAACACTTTCATGGTGCATCCTTCTTCAAATATAGTTATTGGCAATCAGTGTGAAAGAGGAGGAAAGGTAAAGGGTGGAGGAATAGTGGGGGATCTCCAATTTTTCCCAGCATTCTTAGTCTTCAAACAAAGTAAAAAACTCAAACTCAAGATATGTACTAGGAACAAGAGAAGTAATCAGAGTCATAGAGGGAGAAAAACACATTGTTGGGTGATTTTTAAATTAAATCTGGGATTTTCCCAAGACTTAAAATTTGCTATTCCTGTATTTGTGTATAATTTTAACAGTTTAACTGTGTAAGACTTTTCACTCCATTTCTGGAAAATTTCACTTAATATTTTTATCTTGTGTTTTGTTTTGTTCAAGTTCCCTTCAGAAAAGAAGAAATGTGGATCTTGAAAATATTTCTTGCACTGGGAGGCAAATTCCACAGAACAGTGAGTTAAGCGTGATGATGTTTACATCCTAAATATTGAGGAAAAAGAAACCTCAGACCAGAAGTTGTCTAAAATTAGCATTGACTTGCTTATTTTAGGAAATACTGGGCATCTGGAAGGTCTCAAAAAAGTGATATATGTAATAGCAGAGCATTTAACCAGTTCTGCAATTTATGTAGGTTTTGTTTATGAACTAATAAAATGAAAATCAGAAAATCCAGTCTTCAAAACCTAATTTATGTTAGTATACTTGTTCATACTACAGTATTTTGAGTTTCTAAGATTAGATTGAGATTTTTAAGCAGTTACTTTTTTTTGAAAGATATAAGGAGTGTATTCCTGACTAATGGTGCTTAATTTGTTAGTTGGTTCTTGTAGCTCCAGGAAATACAGGAAGTGAATTGTATTAAGTAGTTTACTGGGAGAGTTCAGAAATCTTGTATAGTCAGTTGTAAACAAAAGTTCTTTCATGTTCTGGACTTATGTCTTACTTGAAGTTATGCATATGAATTTCAAATAAATACTTGACAGAATGAAGATTGTGCACAAATGAGTTTTTGAGAGGTTTTTTGTGGATTTTGAGGGTGTGCTTTTTTGTGTTTTCTTTTTAGTCAGAATAAAAGACACTGCAGCTTGCAGCTGTTGCTTCTAGGACTATGCAACAGAAGTTGGGTTTTTTTTTACATTGGTGCAGGGTAACAAAGAGGAAGATGCTTGTATGCAAGTTATATACAAATTTTATGGTAGCAGTAGTAGTGACTGAGTAGGTAGTGTTTGAGGGGAAACAACCATGTCTGGAGTTCAGTTGGAAATGGGAAATTGTTATTGTTCTTCTATTCATTTATTTATTTATTTTCTGAGAAGGACAGAGAGATCACAAGCAGAAAAGTCTGTGTCGCTTTTTGATTTTATTAGTGCTTTAGTAGAACATTCCACTGTATGATTCTATTTTTTTGCTTTAAGAAACTTCCACAGAAGAAAAGCCATCCATCATCTCTCCATATGGGGAAACTTTTATTTGTGACAACCCTGAAGATGCTAAAGTAAGTGGAGAAGTCTGAATGTAAATGGTCTATCTTTACTTTAATCTTCATGTTATGCATTTTATATTGTCCTTAGTTCCGTTTTTTCTGTTCCCAGTATGCTTTCTGTCTTTTTATGTACGTGCAGAAGCTTTGTGGTGTAAATATTAGTGGACTAGTGGCTTTTCTTGATGTTGAGATACACTTCATACTGTTCATTAGTAATAGGAAGCTGTGGTGTGTGTTGATTGGTTTGGTTTTGTGTTTTTTTGTTTGTTTTTTTTAAGCAGATGCTTTTTTTTTTTTTTCCCTCTTAATGCCCTGAGCTGCCATATCAAATGCAAAAGTCAGGCAGTTGCAGACTATCTTCATGCTCTAATACTTTGTGCATAGGTGAGGTTAAGGAGATTAAGTGGTGGATAACTATTAGAATTGACCAGTGGAGGTAAAAAAGTGGATTTTCTGTCTTCTGATAATGGCAGATCAAGACAAGACATCTCCATGCAAGTGCATGTGTAAATCCTGTGAAAGCAGCTTGGTAGCTTAGATGATCTGACAGTGACTTGTGGCCATACCCTTTTTTAATTTCTGTGTGTAAAAGTTCTCAGAACTTGTTATTTTTCACGCATCCCCTAAACTTGCTGTATACCCAGAAAGTCACTTTTGTTGTAGGATTCTCTGAAATGAACATTTTTGTTGGGGTTGGTAATTGATGGTGTGAATGCCATAGATGGTATGTGGACAGACTTTGGAATTATGTGGAGATCTGGGATGTAAGTTATGTTAGTGAGGCATCTGCCAAATGTAGTGAATCCAAGCTCCTACTTCTGCCACAGCAGGATGCACACCAGAAATTATTGATTCTGTGATTGCTTATACTTGTCCCCGCTCATCTCAAGGCACAGAATTAGAGAAAACAGGAAATTATTCATAGTTTCTGTTCTGGTCTTCGCTCTAGTGTTTCACTTTTTAAAGTACTGTAAACTATTGTCTGAAATGAAAACTACTCAGATGCCTAGGGTAGTTGATTTGTGAAGAATTGATCAGTGAAAACAAATGATTCAAATTTCATCTTCTGATGGGAGTGGTTTTAGAAGCATAAAAATGATTTCTGGTTTTGGTGTGTACTTTCTTTTCTTTGGAAATATGTTCTATTCTTTCTTTGCTGACTTTTTAAGGAGGTACACATAAATTCATGTCTTGTTTCTCCTTCCAGTTCTTGTTTACTGCACACATTTGAGCTTTCGTTTTCCTTCCTTATGTACACTGTCTTGTCTGTGCCAGTTGTTGTGTATGGCAGTTTCTTTAAAAATTCAAAATTTAACTTCTTTGTAATTAGTGGCATAAGCAGGTTTTCTCAAAAAAAAAGCTTCAGAACCTTGTTACTTCTAATATTTCTTAGCATTATTCTGTACATTTCCTTGAAATGGTTGGTTACAGTAAAGCATACTCAGGAAGGTTGTCAGCAATCTTTATCTTACAAAGGCACCAAATACAAAGATACCATGCTGTTAGACTGGATTAACTACTCGAAATAAAATTGCTGTTTCTGCTGGTTGTAGAATCACTATTAATGCAGTGTATTATAACATACTTCCCTGATCTGAAGATTTGGATTTTACTTAAAACTTTAACGTAAATGGACAGTGTTTTCCATTAGAACTTAATTGCAGACAAAGGACTTAAAGAACTATAAAACAAAGGTCCTAAGGTATATTTAGTTTTCAGATTTTTTTTTTTTCAGTAGTTATTAAGTATCCTAGGAACAAATAAGAAAGTTTAGGTTACAGTGTATAGTTTCTGCTATTTTAGGGCCTCTAACCTCACATAAGAATGTAGCTTGTCTGTATAAAAGAAAACATAGCAAATAGTTGTACTGACTGACTACTGAAGTTTGCTCTAAGAGCTTAAAGTTGGCCATTCCCCTCCTTCCTGTTTCCTTGGTCTAAAGAAGAAAAGACTTTTATAGACTTTTGTAGAGGGAGTGTCTGTACAAACAGGTAATGCGTCACTACAGACTTAAGGTGAGTATGGGAGAACAGGGATCTAAGGTTATAAAGAAAACATGCTTTTGGCTTGGATCAGGAAGAAAGATAATGAGAAGCAGAAACCTCTAAAGGGCAGCCTGAAGAAGGAACTTCTTTTTTTTTTTATATATTTATTTTAAAATAACACAAAAATCTAAATATTTTTGAACTGATTTATTTGTCCAACTGAAGCATCAAATATATTACGGTTCCTTACAGAAATACTGAATTCTAATGAGTTCAGGCCTCTAGAGTGAAGTATTGGCTTTATTTCTTACTGTAGTCTGTCAGACTTAATTAAACATGCATAGTGAGCTCAGTAAACTACATGGACAGCTAAATGTTGTGATACTGTGGAATGCTGACCAGATTGCAGCTCTTGCCTCTTTAAAATAAGAACTCTAGAGGTTTTGAAAAGAATAATTTATCTTTATGGACCTGTTAGAAAAATGTATTGCCAAACCATGATTCAGGAATCTCACCGAGAACTGTGTGACAGAAGACCAAGGTGACATCTCTTGAGGAAGATGCCTGTCCTGAATGGTGTTGAGCCTTGGTTTAACGCAGCCTCGGTCCCAATGCTTCATGCAGTCTGTGTTTCAGCACGCAGGCTTCCTGACATGGTGTTGTGACCAGCAGGACTAACCGTTAGAAAAAGCTAATCCCAAAAATGTATCTGAGTTACTTCCTAATTGGAAGTAGAGGATTTTTATACAGAGCTGCAAGTAGACAGTTCCACCTGTATGGGATCCAGAAGGCAGATTTCTTCCTTAAGGGTAGGTGCTTCCTATGTATAAGAACAGTTTGTATTTAGAGACAGTTTCTGTCCAATACATATACGCATCTTTTAAGAAATACTTATCTCTGTAAAGGCGTCTGCAGGAGAAAATACTGCTTGCAAGTAGACAGTTCCACCTGTATGGGATCCAGAAGGCAGATTTCTTCCTTAAGGGTAGGTGCTTCCTATGTATAAGAACAGTTTGTATTTAGAGACAGTTTCTGTCCAATACATATACGCATCTTTTAAGAAATACTTTTCTCCTGCAGACGCCTTTACAGAGATAATACTGCTGAAAACTACCTTTGTATAATACCTTAAAGATTTGCAAGAGGTAGGAGATAGGAGTTTCGTCTCACCTTGAGTCGGAGCATCTTGCAGAGTAATTCTGCAAACAACACGTTGGAAATGCTTGGGATTTAATTCAGGTGAAATACGCATTTTTGTGACCAAATTGGAACACTGTGTCCCCACAACCTGTCCTCATTTGTGGACTTCTACGTTTTAAAAATGTACTGGCAGTAAAAATGCATTTTGTGATTATTGCTTGGAAGTTCTCAGGCTCACTGAATTCACTTGCCCAAGTGCTGAAGCTGGTGGAGTGGGCACAAGCAGGACAAAAAACTGTTACTATAATGGTTCATGAGAGGAAGGAAGAAGAGGTACTACCTCGTATCTTCACGGGTATGGTTTACATTGCTGTCTGATAAGCAAATGAAGATAAAAGATATTAACTGTTTTTACTTTGAAGGTGCTTCCTGGGTGGTGATGTTAGCCTCTTGCCTACTGTGTGGGAGCGGGACTGCCATGTCCCCTCTTGTGGTGAGATTCCAGTAAATCCAAGCTTTTGATAGGCTGTAGACAGGTTGCTGTTGAGTGTTCCGTTTAGTCTGTTTGCAAGGTGTACTGGTGTTTTGTTTGTGTGTTGTGGGGTTTTTTGTTTGTGTGGGTTTTTTTTGTTTTTTATTTTTTTGTGTCTAATCCTTGGTGCTACAGTGTGGTTAATAGTGTGATGTGTGAGTTGTGACAGTTGGTTTTTGGTATTTTTTTTATAATGGAGCTGGCCAGTAGAGGAAGGCAGACTGTTCACCTGTGTTTATCTTAGCAGCAGCCTGTGATTTCCACAGTTTTTGCTGCAGCGTGCACATACTTGGCTTTGGGCAATGTGCTTTTTTTTAAGACTGCCTTTTCATGTTGCCGAAGTGCAACTCTTGAAGTACAAGATAAGGTACTGTGGCTCAGAAAACAAATGGCAATCTTTGTGAAAGCTTATTCACTTTTTCCTGCTACCCTTCAGCTTTGTGACATGCACATCAAAGCTTAAATGCGTAAATTAAAATGTTTGTATCAGAAAGCATGGAGATGTTTGTTTGTTGTGTTTTTTTATTTTTTTTTAAAAAAGGAAGATGAGTATTGAGAAGCTTAGTAATGCACTATGATTGTCAGATCTAGTTTAGAAAGTGTGAAATGTAATATTCTTGAACAGTGTTAACCTTGACATTTTGTTCACTGCAAGCAGTTCGTGATAAAGGCTTCTAAACAAACATTATTAAATGTGCCTTTTAGGAAGGAGAGCTTGGTAAGAAAATGCAAGATATATTTGATATTTCTGAGTTCAGTGTTACTGTAGGAATTCAAGTTTACCATTATTTTATCTTTGTGTACCGTGAAGGCTGTACATTTAATTTGGAGAAGTATTGATATGAAAGATAGGCTAGCAGTGACAAATCATAAATGGTATAATTAACCTGCATGCAGCACATGGCTCTTGAGCTTAGAAAATTTCAGGTTAAAAAAATACTCAGTTGTGCCCCTAGAAAAATCACAGCACTGATATTTCTCTGCACTGAATTTCTTTAATTTGTTTGTATCAGGGATTTTCGATTATACTCAAATGTTTTATCTGAGTATTATTATTTAAAATTGTAATATTGAAATTAACATTTCTCAGTATCCTTTTAAACCCATGATCTTTCAAATGCATATTTGAAAATGAGAAGAATAGCTTTGTTAGTTATGGTGTTGTTTGTGTGTGTTTTATGTCTATAGTAGTTTAAATATCACTCACTATTTCAGTATAACACCTGATGTGATTACAATGTATTTCTTTTCTAGGAGCTCCATGGAAATAAATTCCTGGGTTGTGAAAATAAGTTGGATTTAGGAATGAATGAAGAATGCGTTTCTTACAAGAACCCGTGGTATGTAATAAGAGTTACAGACAAATTCAAACCCTAAAGAGGAAGGAGTTATCTACTGGTATCACAAGTAGATCTCTACCTCCGAAGCCACAGCCATGACTGTATTTTAATTTTTTTCTTCTGTTTGAGCCTTTGTTCCATGCTGTAAGAGGCGAAGTTTGGCTCTGTGGCTATCCTGAGACCGTCTATGTGACTGTCCTGAGACTCTAATCTAGGTTTCAGAATCATTTGTGGATTTAGAAGATGTCCTCCCTTTCCTCAGTCAGAAGCAAGGAAAACACAAATTTTATTTTAGGATGTTTCCTAGCTAACTGTATCTGACTACTCTTATACTCTACCTCCTCATTAGAAAAAAAACCCTACAAAACTAAAAACCATTCTGTGCTCCTGCCATGAGGCAGTGGCCAGCGATTTGATAGAATGGGAGCTAATGTGGTCCTTAAGTCTCCAGTGTGTGCCTGGCTTCTGTTGAAGTTGGAGAGGAAAGACAGAGGTGATGCTGCAACTCTTCTAAAGTACTAAAATGAATTAATCTAGTGTTCTGAGGAACGAGAACCCATTTTAAATTTCCATTCAGGCTTCTAAAGGAACCAGCAAGCGTTACCTCGCTGCTGGTCCTGTTGAATGGAGAAAGGAAGATTCAGTATGGTTGTAGTTGTAAAATACGCTGTGTTTAGCATATCTGTGGTTATCACAGTGGTTAGGTGAGTTATAAACATATTTGTGATATGTCATGCCAATGTTTATTCTAATTAATAATTTTAAGTGTCTGTGCATTGTAACAATACATTGAGAGTAAAATGTGCTTTTTCTTTTCAGTTCCTCTAATAATGAGGAAGAGAGGACAAAGGAATTTGCAGACAATGAATTCCTGTCTTGGGAAAACAAATCATTAGCACCAGAAGGATCTGAAAGTGAATCTGTATATTCCACTGTGCAACAATGTTCTTTGCCGTTAAAGAAGAAGAAAAATAAAGCCAAAACACACTCGGCATCTTGTTCTAAGATACAAAGCGGAGATTTGGATCGCTCAGTCAGTGAACAAATCCATTTTCGTCAATTTGATGGAGATCAAACTTCAACTGGAAGTGAATCAATAACACCGTATGCTTGTTTTTATGGACCATCAGTAAAGAAGGTTAAAGCAGGATGGCTGGATAAATTATCCCCTCAAGGGTATGGTATTTGCCGTGTTTACTGTGTAATTGTCAAGTTGTATATTTGCACAAGAGATGTTAAGTTTGTATTTGATCATTACTTACTATTTGTGGTGGAAGCTGTTGCAAGAGCACAGGGCTTTTGTGAATTCTTAAGTTTATAGTGATGTTACCTATTCTAAATTATATTTAAGAGGAAAATATTTTTATTAAAAATGTTGTTCACCACTGAAACTATAGCAGAAAAACACAAAATTAACTTGTACGATGGATGCTTTTGCTGATTTTCTGTGGGCCACAAAGGAAGTGAAAACAACTCTGTTTCTGAAATACTACTTTACCAATTTGGCCATGGATGTATAAGTTAATAATTAGTGTGAGCGGAGATTCCCTTGGTTTCAGAATTGAGTGTGTAAGTTGCTCTTTTTGTTTAGAAATGTGTCTTGGGTGAGTTTTCTTCTAGTTTAGTATGTTGATGTGCCTGACATTTGATAGGAGGAGCCTGAGCTGAAGTCTTGCTGTAAGAGTTCAAGAAATGAAGGAGAGAGGAGCATAATACAAAGAGCATAGACTCTGTGCCACATTTGTAGGTCAAAAAAGCTTATGTTTCATTTCTGTTATTTTTAAAGTGTTTTTTAAATTGTTTCCAGCTCTTCTTTAATTGTTTTACACTGAAGAGTGCTCTATTATCAGATCTTCCCTTCATTACTTGCAAACTGATGAAATTCTTCTAACCTCCTACTTAGTAAACTAAATAGACTATTCTTCATTTTAAAACTGTGTTTTCCAGTTCTCTGATTTTTATGACTTCTAGTCCTCCAGTTTTTATGACTTTCCTCTCAATTCATTTTTGTATTGAAAGAGGCACAACTTTACTTAGCACCTAGAAATTAAAGCTGTTGTTAGTGCTGTAATACATCTGCTCTACTGTACTCAAGTTATGCATTCTTTTTTTCATAGAATCATAGAATAGCCAGTATTTGGACTTTAATATTTTTTTTAGCTGTAATCATCACTACTCATCCACTAGTACAGCAATTTAATTTTTTTTTGGTTTAATGACAAAGTTATTGACTCTAGATTGATTGTGAATACAATCTAATTTGAGCCTACTGGAAGGGGCTCTATTGTATAGCAATTTCCATTTTGTTGTTGTTTCTTTTTGAGAATTCTGATTTACCAAGTTTTAATTTCTTTGATTTTTGACTTTATTTGTTTTGATACAGTGGTACATTGTTGAAGCCGAATAACAAAAAGGAAGAAGCCTGGTTAAATAAGCCTATTTTACCATTATGGAATTTCAATATGCTCAAACTTTCTCCCTCCTCTCCCTCTGAAGTTTCTTGTGTTTGAATTCACATGGATTGTCCCTGTTCCCTTTTGCTAAAGAATCAACGAAGTCAGAAGACTTTTTCCCAGTATAACACTCATTTGCACATCTCTTTCGGAATTGACTCCCAGAGAGCTGCAGCTAGCTTTAACTTTTGTTTTATTTCACTTACAGAATGTTTGGGTTTTTTTTAAAAACATTTGGTAGTTAGCGAACAGAGTGATAAAAAGTATAATTCTTAATTCCAATTGACTCATTTTGTGCTATTTGAAGGAGCAGAGCTGTGAAAGAAGTGTGAAGGCTTCAGGTAAAGTTCTGTGCAAGAATACATTATTTGAATTAACCAAAAATTAGTACCGGTTAAGGCTGAGTAGAGCAGTTGCAGGGTCATTAGCCTTCAGCCATTGATACTTGGCTAAATTTCCAGGGCTTTCTCTTAATCGTGGTTTAATGAATGCTACATTTTTTGGTTCTCTTTCTTACAATACTGTTTCTTAAATATCTGAAGAAAAAAAACCCACCACAATTATTTTTTCATCCCTTAAAGCACTGTCATATTTTGTTTCAGTCCCCCAACTGAATGTTTCTTACTGTTCTACCCACAGCTCTCTCTTCTTTTTGTACAGGTCCCATTTACACCTGGCATTTTGTATCTCCTTGGGGGAATGAATATATACTGTTTTCTTAAATTGCTACAAATCACACATTTAGAGTATTAGCTTCTCTATTAGTTCACTCACTATAAATTGTAAAGCTGTTCGGCTTACTCACATTGTACGTGGTACTTCGGTTTACTTTTTCTTGCCTGCGTCATCTTGAAGTTTATTGACATTTTAATGGAAAATAGATTTTACATTGGCCTTTCCAAGTTATAAAAATGATGATTTATTATAGTCATATAATACAAGTTAATTAAGCCAGAGCTGCTATCTGATTAAAGTTTTGATAAACTATCACTTGTCTGCTAATCCTAAAGCAGAGCACTCATTTAGCAGGAAAGGAGATAATGTTAGGAAAAGAGATGTTAAGAGTGGGGTCTTGTTCTTCCTTAATTACCTTATTTAATAGATTTTAGAACTGAACCTTTTATAGATGATAACTAATAGGCTGTCAACGTTTTAAATGAGCATAATGGACTATTTCAGGTTATGTAAAAATAATTCTTTAGGAGATTCTTAGGGGCACGAACAACAAACTGAAATAATCAAATGAGCGTCTCATTAATGATGTCTAGTTGACAACATAGATCGAAAATGGAATTTTATGATGTCCATGTTGAGTGAGTTGGTGTGACTGCTATTTATTCATTTGCCAGGGAAGAGAATGTTTGGTACATGTTGATGGCTGGAGATACCTCAGCCTGTAAACAGAGGTGTCCTTCTCAGAAGCATGGCAACGAGATGATGATTTTATATTATCGGTTTTCCATTTTGGAAAATATCTTACAGAGTGTGTAACACCTGAAGGTATATGCTCTGTATTCGGAATATTCCTTTGCCTCTAATAAAAATAGTCAGCTCTCATCATTAGTTTCAAGTCAAATTACCTTATTGAAAGTTCTTTTCTCTGTCATTTCAGATGTGATATAGAACATATGGGGAGGAAATAGAAAGGAAACTGAATTGATTAAAAACATGAAGACACTGATTTATAAAAGAAGTCCAGTAATGCTGCACTTTGTTTCCAGATATTTTTATTATATTTGAAATGAACGTTCTGTTTTTGGAAAATGTTTAGGGCCAAACACAGGAAGATAAACATGATTTGACCTTTCTATAATTTGTGCTTGAGACAGTTTTAAAAGCCAGTGTTAACTTGTGTTTATGATTTTAATTGTATGAATTTTGATTCACAGCAAATGTGTGTTTCAGAAGCGCTGGGTTAAGTTCGATGGAGAGAGCATTTCTTATTACAATAATGAAAAGGTAAGTGACATGTTTTGGTCATGTTTGGGTCAAAATGCGCCTGTGTAATACACGCATTCCTATATGGCTCAGAAATAATTACAACTGAATACTCATCCTAAATTCATTTTAAATTGCAAAGTACTGTATTTAAAGGTGTCCTTGAGATCTTCGTGTGTTGTTCATCCTGTTGTTTTCTAGAAGGGCTTGTATTCCTGACCCTTTCAGGTAGGCGTCATCGGAGCTTCTCTGCTTCATTGAAAGAGCGACACTGCTGCATTCTACAAAACTGAACAGGATTGTGCAAAACACAAGAGATGAAATTTTATTTTACTGGTGGTCGCAAAATATCTTGGAGATTTTGAGAGAGAAATTAAATGTAGCGTGGAAAACATGTTAAAAACATCCCCCCCCATTTGCTTGTTTACTATTTAATTACAAATACCTCTTTCCTGTTTGTCTTCTAGGAATAATTACATATCATTGGCCTAGGTTGTGTTTGAATGGATCCCTGTAAAATCAGATAGTACTGTGATGTCAGTTGCTATTCTTTGTTTTTGTACTTAAGGATTGAATTGTACGAAAACATCTGCAGACTCATGAGTTGCTTTGATTAAAGTAATTCACTTCTGATATGTGATACAAAAATGGATTTATAAATCATGGTTTTCAAGACAATCTTCCTTTTGTGAAAGTGAGATTTACAAAATACTTACTTGAACTTTTGATATTACTTTTTCATGATAGAAACCGCACTATCTGGTGTTTCTTGAGACTCGTCTTTAAACACAGATTTTTTTTTTTTGGAAAGATTTCTTCTTTTTCTTTTTTCATATATTTTAGACCACTGTGAAATTCTTTCTCTTTCATTCTGTGATTAATTTCTCCTCTGCAAAGAAATTAAGAACTTCTTAAACTCAAAAGTGATAGATGACAGTATAATATGGGTGTTTGGTAGGGATTAGGTTGTATATGTGTGTGTGTGTATGTATTGTTTGAAATGCTGGAAAGCATTTCATGTTGAAGATATATGTTAAATTAGGAGCAAAATACAGTTTTAGGTAAAAGTTCCTGAGCAGTATACTAGGTGGTGGTAATCAGTAAGAGTCCTGCAGATGCTTTATAACATGCCTATTTTTAGCCTTATTTTAGCAGATTACGGTGGGTAGAACTGAGCTAGGAAAAGACTGTTTATTTCCTGAGGAGTCAGAGAAATTAAGAACAAAAAAATTTTTTTACATTGGTCATTAGGCCTGATGATTAGGAACATGACACAGTCTGTTTTTACTTGCTTGTTTTGCGATTGTAATAGAAGACAAGATTTTGTAGATGAAGGGAACAATAGAAAAACATTTGGATTGCAGTGACAAAAAATGTTACCCTTCCATCCTAGGGCTTCAAAGAAGCAAAAAATCAGGGTTAATCTTTAAGAAAGACTTAAAAAATACAGCATTGGGATTTGCTGAACACTGTCTGTATTTTAAAGAAATGCTCTTACAAAATTTTAAATCTGTGCTGGGGAGATTTTATTTTTTTTTGGAAGTTCACAAAAAAAGTTCCTTGGAGGTCATTCATTCTACAGTAGTACTTGTTATTCATTTGTCTGCCATGGGACATTCCAGAGATCTTCCTTTCTGCTCAGGAGAATATTTAATGTGTCACATGATGTATAGAAAGCTACCCGCCCTGTATTCTGCAGTTAAAAAGTCTCTGAGATAGATTAAACTATTGGGACCTTGCAAAAGGCTTGATCTGAAGTGACTTTGTCTTGCTTTTCCTGTAATCTGAGTACAAAACCTCATGCCTTTGATTGAGAGAGATGTGGGTTGCTCAGTGTCTGCATAGTTTGACCAAATCTGGTTGTCTGAGTTCTTAACTTGATGAGCTGCACATGCTAAGGACTTCCTATGTCTGAGAACTGCAAGGCCTGAAGCAAATTCTGGGAACTGAGGATTCAATGAAACCCTAGCTTGCAGATAGGAGGAAAACATAGTTGGCTACCAGTAGTTCTCCGTGCACAGTGGAATTGTTTTGGGCAAGCAGTGGTGTCACTGGGAAATGTGAGGTTTTGGTACAGTGATCTCTGCTAGAGAATGTTGCTATTGGGGCCAGTCCTGTTTAACATCTTTATCGTTGATCTTGATGAGGGGGTTGAATGTACTCTTAGTAAGCTTGCAGACAACACCAAGCTGAGTGGAAGTGTTGATCTGTTTGAGGGTAGCGCAGTTCTGCAGAGGGATGTAGGCAGACTTGATTGATGGGCCAAGGCTGATTATACGAGTTTCAGTAAGGCCAAATGCCAGGTTCTGCACTTTTGCCACAACAGCCCCTGGCAGCGCTACAGGCTTGGGGAGGAGTGGCTGGAGAGCTGCCAGGCAGAGAGGGTCCTGGGGATGTGTCATGGGTTAGAGCTGGGCTGGTCACTAAATGTGGGCAGACACTATCTAACCCCCTCTCCCTGCTCCAAATGAGAAGGGAAAGGGAATGAAGCAGAGAGTTATAAAAAAAGAACAAAATTAGACAGTTTTAATGAAACAATAATAAAATAATAGTGAAATGATAAAAATAAAGAACTATCCCCCCCATAGCAATCCCCACTGATGCTGCAGAGCAGGCGGCACTGGGGAAGCCCCAGGCTCAGCGGTGACGGGAGCTGGATTTGGGAACTCAGGATCCAGATCAAAAGCAGGAGATTGGACAGAGTCCTCCCTGGACACCGGCCATTGCAGAAAAGGGAAGAAACTCTAGTGATCACTCAATTTATACTAGATATGGAATGGAATACTCTTGTTGGTCACCTGTCCTGTCTATTACCCCCCGAAGGTGCAACCTTTTACTTCCTTGTGACCCCTCTTACTACCCGGCACCCCCAGCATGGCACACAAGAGGCAGCAATGGCCTTGGTCACTATAGAAATAAGTCTGAGGAAGAGCCTTTCTGCATCTCAGTCCCAGGCAGTAACTGTAAACATCAGGTGTTATCACTGCCAGTAGCAGGCACTGTCTGCAAAAACATGCTGCTGACTTCAGAAAGTGCAGCCTTTTAGAAGAGACTGAACTGGAAAATAAAAATCACTGAACAGAACTGGGTTTTTTAGCACAAACCAGGACAGGGTGTTGACTGATAGCTGGCTAAGCATGAGCCAGCAATGTGCCCAGGTGGCCAAGAAGGCCAACAGCATCCTGTCCTGGATCAGGACCAGTGTGGCCAGTTGGACCAGGGAAGTGATTTCACCCCTGTACTCGGCACTGGTGAGGCCACATCTCAAGTACTGTGTTCAGTTTTGGGCCCCTCACTACAAGAAGGACATTGAGGCACTAGAGTGTGTCCAAAGAAGGGCAACAAAGCTGTTGAAGGGTCTAGAGCACTTGTCTTATGAGGGGCAGCTGAGGGAACTGGAGTTGTTTAGCCTGGAGAAAAAAGGAGGCTGAGGAGAGATCGTGTTGCTCACTGCAACTACCTTAAAAGAGATTGTAGAGATATGGGGACCAGTCTGTTCAGCCATGTAGCTAGTGATAAGATAAAAGGAAATGGCCTCAAGTTGTGTAAAGGGAGGTTAGATTGGATACTGGGAATAATTTCTTTACTGAAGGGGTTATCAGGCATTGGAATGGGTTTTCCAGGGCAATGGAGGAGTCCCCATCCCTGAGGTTGTATTTAAGAGTTGTGTAGACATAGTGCTTAGGCATATGGTTTAGTGGAGGACTTGTTAGTGTTAGATTGACAATTGGGCTTTTGATGATCTTTAAGGTCTTTTCCAATGTAGGCAATTTTGTGGCAGAATTGATACCAACATGTTCCTGCTGTGGCTTATGTATTCTTACCTTGATGTTGCAGACAGATTACAGACGCATCAATACCTGCATATACAGCTCAGGAGACATTTCTTGTAGAAGACATGGATAGTTATATGGTTCATTGTAAGACAGCAGATCCCTCCTCCTAGACACATGGCTATATATATATTTATATATATGTATTTAAATGAGGAAATTGTTTTAACTTGAGGTCTTAATGGTAAGTTGTGTCTATTCTAATGCGTGTTTGTCCAAGTGCATTCCTACACAGGCATGTTACAAAGGAATTGGTGTACTTTTCGTTTCACACAGCAATTACTGGTAGTTCTCAAAAGGAAACCAATCCAGACTTGGATATTTTTCTGATTATTGCATGCAGAGAAGGGTGGACTCAGTGGAATTAAACCGTTTATATTATCCAGAAACACTACCAATATTAAATAGCTCTGTTTGACATTCAAATAAGGAACTTGAGAGGAGTGAGGTTCTCAAAAAGGGGAAGTGCGCTACATGGCTAATGAAGAGTGAAACAAGTGGAGGAAGGGGGAGGGAAGACAAGAGGGTAGTATTCCTGAAAATGTGTCATTAGCCCATCTAAATACTTCTCTGAATAATTTAAACCTTAATTTTCTAAATATTTCTCTAACACTGGTCTAGTTGTGCCTCAACTTCTAATGAATAGAGATCTCTTCTATATATCTACATATATGGAAAAAAATAGTTTTCTACAAACATCATCTGACCCAGGAACATTTTTTTTGTTTGAATCTATGATGCTGTTTATTTCTATGTTCATGGTCCTCCGCAAGTTGATGTGGTCAGAGCAACATCTGGTGTGGTTTTGTCATAACAGAATGTGGTTAAACTAAAGTGAGAGCAAACTGGAGAGGGAAAGGAAGAATTTAAGAATCCCTCTCAGCTATCCAATATGCACAGTTTTGTTTCAAATTTCTTCCTACTTTTGGCAGGAGAATTCTCAGGCTCTAATGTGCAACTTTATACTAAGGCAAAAACTGTTGATTACATTGAAAGTTTTTGTTTTAAAAAGTCTTAGGGCCTCTGACAAATATATTAGGGATTTAGGAAAAAGCTTGGCCTTTTTGTGTGGAAAATTTCAATATTTTTGGTCTTTTATGTTGTGTGGGAGCTTAATAAAATCCAAAATTTGCTGTGAAATGGGTCAGTTGTCATTCTTGGAAATAGGTCATATTTAATCTGTTCTGGAAGGAAAGAGAAAGCAGTGCAAAAAGGTGTTTTCCAGGATCATTTAGTCCAACTCTGAAACACAGCTGTCAGGGAGTCATATTGGGCTGTATTTGAAGGTAAAATTTCCATCAAAGCAGTTAATATAAAAAACGATAAAATTCTTTCCCCACTAGAAACTTACCCTGTCAGAATTTTTTAGCAGTCCTAAAACTGGCGTACATCTATCAGTTATGGAAGAAATATCAAAGAATCCCAGAATTGCCCAGTTTGGAAAAGACCTTAAAGATCGAGACTAATCGTTAACCTAACACTGACGAGTCCTGAACTAAATCGTATCCCCATATCTGAGGTTTTTGTCAGTGTTTTGTTTGTTTGTTTTTTATATTCTTCAGTATTTCACCTTATTTCTAGCCTGGAGTATTTCAAAGAGACAAATTGTATCTTGACCAACAATAGCTTTTGAACAGTAGGTTTTATTTCTTACATGTGGAAGAGAAGCTGCTGCAGGAGAAAGATTGAGAAATTATTATGTTTTAAACTGTATTTGAAAATATTTTTCCTTTGGAGACCAAAGCTTAAAAAAAAAATTGTTTAAATAGGAAAAATCAAAACAATGCTCAGCTTAAAAGGAAAGTCACTTTCTTTTTTAAGCAAATAAAATACTTGTGACTTCCAGCAATCTGAATTATTCTCTTACAGTACCAAATGCAGCCAGTAGATGCCTGCAAACACCATAATATAGTTATATCTGGACGTCTTTATACACAGCATATGTATTAACTTTGCTTTGCCATTGAAAGATCAGTAGTTAACATAATATCCAAGCTTATTAACAAATATGATAAAATCTCTCTTGTAACAAATATAGCTATAATGAAAGTAGATGTGCAATACTAAGATCATTCTGAGTGACAAAGAAGTTCTTGTGTGTAATTATAGTATATATTTATTTCAACTGTATTTTGACATTTCTGGTTTTTTGCTAAACTGCGTTCACTGACATATATTAGTACCTAGAAGTGAAACTTGACTGTGAATTTGGTGAAGATCAGTAGTATATTAAACTCAGTAAACAAAACATGATCTGTATGTATCCTTTGTGTTTAGCATTCACAGTGGTTCTTTAAGTCTGTGTATAAAGTCTATTACAATAATTTCTGCTTTGAGCAGAAAGTTATTGCAGTACAAATTCTTTATGGGAAGCTGACTCTTGGACTATTTGTGCATCTGGATCATAAATCTTAGCAGTGTATCTGAGTTGTCTTAGAAAACCAATTGATAAAAGCTTAGCTGGGACAAGAGCAACAGCATCGGCTCTGGAATCCAAGAACTGTGGAACTGCACAGAAATACTGCAG
>NW_009733312.1:23080-24387 GCF_000703405.1 Apaloderma vittatum | reverse complement strand
ATTATATATATTGTATTATATATATATATTGCATTATATATATTCTCTATATAATACGAGATACCTATTATAATTATGTATGTATATATATATACAGGCATAGAATTTCCCTCTTTTTTAATGGGAAGATTTTATCTTCAAGAAATTGTTTTATAAACTCTTTGGTTTGCTTTTGAAATTGTTTTCCAGAAATAGTAAGGCAGCAAAATTAGAGGAAAAAATCAAAACATGCAGAAAACATTACTTCACAAAGATAGTAAAAGAGATGTACTTACAAGTACATTGGAAACATTAGGTCTTTGTCAGTTAATATGTGAATTGTTTCTGATGGTCTCCTGTAGATTTGAAGGTCAGATTACTTTATCTGGTAAAAATCTACATTTCAGCTCATCATCTTAAGTTTTATTGTATTTTCCTCACTCTCTTCACTAAATTTCTAAGCTAAGTCTATTTTTTTCTGCTCTGAGACTCTAAATTACTTCATTTATGAAAGAAAAATGTGTTATGAATATTGATGAAGCTTTGAGGAGCATGTTGATAGCCTGGTACATGAGCGGTTATCACACTAGGTACTACCTGGGTTTAAAACAAACCTGAATGGAAGCAGCAGTGCAAAGAGAAACACATGCAAAATAACTGAATATCTGTCATTGTTTTGAAGGATTCCAGGTACAAATCTTTACCACTGAGGTGCATGTCACTTACACACTGATGGTTGATGGTGAAGATCAGAATTTTATCAAGATAATTGATCTTACTTTTTTTTTTTTTAGTCTTACAAATTACATTTCACAAAACTAGAATTTATTAACTGGGTCATATCATGGCCCTAAGGAGGATACCCCTACAGACTCCTCCCACTGACTTCAAGGAATAAAAATGGGCATTAGTCTAGCAAAGTATTTAGAGAAATGTCTTTCATTGCCTGGGCATTCACAGAGATAACTGAAATTAGTACGAAGCATTAGAATCAGTGAAATCAGTAACATGGTTAAAGTTACATGATTACATATTGCTGAGCTGTCTGTACTGTGGTTTGATGCGCTGAGGAGAAATGTTTGGCCTTTTTCTGGATTAAGGTTTATAGAACTCTCATAGTAATTGTAGGTGATGATGATTTTGGCTTAGAATAGAGAAGCTTGTAACTAGAAAACAAATTATCAAAAGGGGAAGGGGAAGGGGAAGGGGAAGGGGAAGGGGAAGGGGAAGGGAAAGGGAAAGGGAAAGGGAAAGGGAAGGGAAAGGGAAAGGGAAAGGGAAAGGGAAAGGGAAAGGGAAAGGGAAAGGGAAAGGGAAAGGGAAAGGGA
>NW_009733312.1:0-23049 GCF_000703405.1 Apaloderma vittatum | reverse complement strand
AGCGCAGAACGCGAAAAGACACAAGACGTCAAAGGGAAAGCGAAAGGGAAAGGGAAAGGGAAAGGGAGCCTTCTGAAATCCCAGCCTTAAAACTGGGATTTTAGAAGGAGTTGCAGAGTAGATTTTTTTTTAGTCACTTGACTTTTAGTTCCTATTTCTGGAGTAAAAAATGTAAAATCTAGAAACTGGAAATACACAAAAGGAAGAATTTTGAATGCAGTGCCTTCTTCAAGAGAATAGCATGGGCCTGCTGAGTCCAGGACAGATTTGCTGTATAGAAGATTGCTTTGAGAAATTTGGAAAGTATTTAGCAAATGCCTTTGTGTACATCTACAAAAACATCTGTTGAAGGAATCATAGAATTGTCAGGGTTGGAAGGGACCTTAAAGATCATCTGGTTCCAACCCCCCTGCCGTGGGCAGGGACATTTCCCACTCAATCAGGCTGCTCAGAGCCTCATCCAGCCTGGCCTTAAAAACTTCCAGGGATGGGGCTTCCACCATCTCTCTGGGCAACCTGTTCCAGTGTCTCACCACCCTCGTGGTGAACTTCTTCCTAATGTCCAATCTGAATCGATCCATCTCTAGTTTTAATCCATTCCCCTTAGTCCTATCACTACCTGACATCCTAAGAAGTCCCTCACCAGCTTTCTTGTAGGCCCCCTTAAGATACTGGAAGGCCACAATAAGGTCTCCTCGGAGCCTTCTTTTCTGCAGACTGAACAACCCCAACTCTCTCAGTCTGTCTTCATAGGAGTGAAGGGTTAATTTCTGTACTGATAGAATACTTACCTTTTGGCAGTATAAAATATAAAATTAAGGAATGTTTCTAATGCATATGTACATCCTCAAAGAGAAATTGTGACTTGGTGCCATCAGTAAATTATTTATTTTACAAGATTGTAGTATTTTTGAAATAAAATTTAAAATAACCAGATTAAACAAGCATCTTTAATTTAAATAAATAACCAATTACCCAATCTTTATTGATAGCTACACTGTACCACTCTTGGATAGACAGTTATTTTAGTCAAATAAAATTAGTCTATGGCTATGAACTATAAATGCTTTCATTACTGGTATTCCTGCCCATCTGTTATCCTAAAGAACTGTGCATACAGTACAAAAGTATAACCTACCTGGTCTAGACATCCAAAATAATACTGTTTCTGCACAGAACCAATAAAACACAGGAATAAACAGGGACATTGAAAGTAATTCTGGTAATGAAGCAAGTGATCTTATTCTGTCTTTATAGACAAGAAACTGATTGTCTTACAAATCATTTCTCATCAAGCTTTAGCTTGACAGTTTAGCTAAGATAAACAATATACATTCCTGTGGGTTTTTACATGAGGTTGGTGACTGGATGTTCAGAAAAATGAAGGCTCTTCATTCTGTTTCTCCTCCTCAGTCCAAGGTTGTAGACTCGTAGAGCTTACTCCAAAATCTACTTCTTCTTCATGAAAGAAATGAGAAAAAAAAATGAGAAGAAATGTGCTTTGAGCTTAATCTAGACAAAAGAGTTTATTTTCTATCAGACATGGGATTTTGTTGTCTTTTCAGGTTATTATCCCAAAGATGTTGGGAGAACATTATTTGATTTATTTGCTGTTTACAATTGGCTTGTAGAGAGTTTATTTGCTCATGGATTTGTTTCAATTTTAGGCACTACCTTTTTGTTGTTGTTGTTTATAAGTAGTAAAGAATGGCTTGACACGTACCAGAGCAGCACAATGAAATGTGACTATATGCACTGCACAAATGCAGGCACGTTTTACTTCTTTTTGCTGGCATTTGTTGACATTTATGGATGTAATAAAACTTTTGACATCATCTCCTACAGGTTTCTCGCTGGGAACCTGAAGACATATGAGCTGGATGAATCAACTCATGGGCTGAGAATCAGCTGGACTGCCAGGCTCAAAATGTCATAATTAATGGCTTGACATACAAATGGCATCCAGTAGCAAAATAACCAAGGAGTTGTAACTGGGAAACGTAATGCTTAATCCATTCATCAGAACAGTTGAAGTGTCCAGCACAACAGCTGGTAAAGCTTCAGTTCAGAGGGAGCTGGAGAAACTCAAGGACTATGAAAAGTCAGATAGAGCCCTGGCTGACCTGGTATAACATTGGCAGAAGAGCTGCATCAGGCAGGAGGCTGAACTAATCCAAATATTTCTGTCTGTAATTTGTATGACATTTGCGTGGAATGCTTGTGGTTGCTTAAACCTTGTAAGAAAATAGGGAGACTCTCATAAATTGAATAAGGTAGGGAAGAATACTTTTCCTTGGCAGGTTATAGTTAATGTATTGCAAACCATTGCCTTTCTAATTGGTTTTCAAATGTGTATTTTACATCTTTTTACCCAATTAGTGCATTTATAAGAGACTTGTTTTTTACAAATGGATAATGAGGTATTTGACATAAACTCTTTGCTGTGTTTGGAATATTAGACTCAATAAAATCTTAAAATACATATGAAATTTTTATTAAAGCCATGCATTATGCTTTAATATGATTAAATATAACACTAAAATAACAATATTAAAAGTGTACAGATAAATATGCATCTAACAGTTGTTATATATGGTTTTAATTTTCTATTAGGACAGGTTGAGAGTGCTGGAACTGTTCAGCCTGGAAAAGAGAAGGCTCTGGAGAGACTTTATAGTGGCCTTCTAGTAGTTATAGAGGAGCTACATGAAAGAAGGAGAGGGAAATTTCATCAGGGTGTGTAGTGATACTAAAACTAGTGATAGTTACTGAGTGGAATTGCATGGGATAAAGTCCTGGAGGGAAGAGGGGTCAAGGAAAGCTGGTTAATATGCAAGGATCACCTCCTTCAAGCCCAAGAGGTATGCATTCCAACAAAGAGGAGGGCTCGTAAAAACACTAGGTGGCCTGCATGGATGAACAAGGAGCCCCTGAATACTCTCAAATGCAAAAAAGCAGCCTATAGGGCATGGAAGAAGGGACAGGCAACCTGGGAGGATTACTGAGAAGTTGATCAAGTAGCCAGGGATCAGGTTAGGAAAGCTAAAGCCCTGTTGGAATTAAATCTGGGTAGGCATGTCAAGAACAGTAAGAAAGGCTTCTCTAGATATGTCAGTGACAAAAAGAGGACTAGGGAAAATGTAGGACCACTCCGGAAGGAAACAGGGGAGCTGGTCACACAGGATATTGAAAAGGCTGAGGGTTTGATGGATGGACCACTTGACAGATAAGCAATTAGCTAGATGGTCACACTCCAAGAGTTGCGATCAACAGCTCAATGTCCAAGTGGAGACCATTGACAAGTGGTGTCCCACAAGGGACTGGGACTGGTACTACGACCATTGTTTTTTAACATCTTTGTTGGCAACACAGACAGTGGGATAGAGTGCACTCTCAGCAAGTTTGCTGATGACACCAAACTCTGTGGAGTGGTTGACATGCTGGAGGGAAGGGATGCCATCCAGAGGGCCCAGGCCAACCTCATGAAGTTCAACAAGGTCGAGTGTAAGGTCCTGCACCTGGGTCAAGGCAATCCCAAGTACAAATATAGGCTGGGCAGAGAGCAAATTGGGAGCAAGGAAGCAAAGGAAGTCATAGATGCCCCATCCCTGGAAGTGTTCAGGGCCAGGTTGTATGGGGCTTTGAGCAACGTGAGCTAGTGGGAGAGAGGCGTCCCTGCCCACAGCAAGGGGGTTGGAACTAGATGATCTTCAAGGTTGCTTCCAACCTTAACCATTCTATGATTCTGTGATTCTATGATAGGACAAAGGATAATGGTTTCAAACTGGGACCAGGTTTAGAATTTGATATCAGTAAGACATTTTTTTTCTCTGAGGGTGATGAGTCACTGGAACACATTGCCCAGAGAAGTTGTGGATGCTGCTCCCTGGAAATGTTCAAGGCCAGGCTGGACGGAGCCTTGAGCAACCTGATCTAGTGGGACACATCCCTGCCCATGGCAGGGGGATTGGAGCCAAGTGATCTTTCAGGTCCCTGCCAACCCAAACCATTCTGTGATTCTGTGATTCTATGATACCTATGCACCCGCTTCTTGTATGTCAAATACTATTTTTTAATGAAAGTCACATCCATTAATGTCAAGTCCGTTCATCTTCCTAATCTCCAGGTTAACATAAAATGGATTCATATTCCAAAATGGACTAAATCTGTTAATTACCAAGACAGCTAGGAACTATCAGCATGCATTCTCCCCTACCCTGAGAATCTATATGCCTGGACTCAGGGCCAGGTCTTGATATGGTGAAGAACTTGAGTAGAGTTATGAGAAGCCTCCTTGGGAAGCCTTTGCCCACTTCTCCTTGGACCAGGGCTTCAGCTCAGGCTATCATCCTAGTTCTGTGCCCGAGTTATGTTGCAGGTACAGTTGTGCATACCTTCCTGATTCTGACCCTGAGTTGCAGACTTGCACCTCTGGCCTGGTCCCAGATTTGTCTCAGCACTACAGACTTATTTGGTAATCACTACATTCTGTCTAGCCGTGGCTACAGTCACCGGACCTGGTCTGCTTTCTTTGTTCAGGTACGTGGTTCGTGTCAGTAAAGCCGCTGCCCTCCCTACTATGGTGCTGTCCTCAAGTTCAGATTTGCCTATCCCTTCAGAGCAGCTTCCGTCATCTGCTCCCTAGTGCTGATAGGAGAGCATGCATAAGGATTCAAATTCTGTATACAGTAGAAAAAGTGTCTTGGGTAGACTCAGCCTACTATGGTCCTTGAAGAACATCCCAGGAATTCATGAGAAAAAAGAGAGGCTATGAGGGGAGGATTACAAGGTTGCATAAGGTTATGCAAGGAGAAAATCAGAAAATCAAACTAGAACTTAATGTGGCTACTGCTGTAAAAGACAATAAAAATGTTTCTATAAATCAATTAGCAACAAAAAGAGGACTAAGGAATATCTCCATGCTTTACTGGATGCAGGAGGAAACAGCGACAAACGATGATGGAAAGGCTGAGGTACTTAATACCTTCTTTGCCTCAGGCATTAATATTAAGACCAGCCATTCTCCAGGTTCCCAGCTCCCTTAGCTGCAAGACAGAGATGGGGAGCAGAATGAAGTCCCCATAATCAAAGGGGAAATGCTTAGCGATCTGATGCTCCACTTAGACACACACAGTGTAAGTGGCTGGAAAGCTGCCTGGCAGAAAAGGACCTGGGGATGTTGGCAGACAGCTGGCTGAACGTGAGCCAGCAGTGTGTCCAGGTGGCCAAGAAGGCAAACGGCATCCTGGCCTGTGTCCGGAAAAGTGTGGCCAGCAGTAGTAGGGAGGTGATCATGACCAGTACTGGTGAGGCTACGAGAAAGATATTGAGGTGCTGGAGCGTGTCCAGAGAAGGCCAGCAAAACTGGTGAAGGGTCTGAAGAGCAAATCTTATGAGAAGCAGCTGAGGGAACTGGTGTTGTTTAGTCTGAGGAAAAGGCTGAGGGCAGACTTTCTCACTCTACAGCTACCTGAAAGGAGGTTGCAGCAATGTGGGGCTCCATCTATTCAACCAAGTAACAAGTGATAGGACAAGAGGAAGTGGCCTCAAGTTGCACCAGGGGAACTTTAAATAGGATATTAGGAAGAATTTCTTCACGGAAAAGGATGTTAAGCTTTGGAACAGGCCGCCCAGGGAAGTGGTTGAGTCACCATCTCTGGAGGTGTTTAAAAGACGCGTAGATGTGGTTCTTAGTAACATAGTTTAGTGGTACACTTGGCATTGCTATGTTAATGGTTGGACTCAGTTATCTTAAAGATCTTTTCCAATCTAAACGATTCCATGATTCTATAAGATTGTATCCCCAAATTAGGGATTAAGAATAGGGATTAGTAGTAAATTACAACCCCCTTCCACCCATATTAATATGGAAGGCCCATATTATTGAAGTGCAGGGGACTGTGAGGTAGTCCTTGAATTCTCTTAGTAGGATCAGTGTAAACAGCATTGAAGGTTATAATCAGTATGAGTAAAACAAGGATTTGTTTTTGTCTTACCTCATAAATTAAAAAGGAAAAGTGTGTTTTAGAAAGTACACTTATAAAAGTTTAGGCTTATGAGTAGCAAGCAAGGATTGCTTTGGCAAGATGTGTAGGCATTTATATCTGAAAAGCAAATAGAATTTAATTATTTTGACAAACCGCTGTGGTTTTCAAGATTCATTGCTCATGAAGAAAAATTAATATACTTCATATGTAATCATTCTAGTTCCAGCCTAGTAGTTCCAAACTTTTAAGTGCTCTTTTGTTAATTCTAGTTAGCATATTAAGCATGGAATTATATAATTTTCAATATATCATTTTAGCTATAGTGGTTTATTTAGGAAATGTGTTGCAGTCCTGGTCTGAGCAAAAACTGCTTCATCTTTTCTGCTGTCAGGTGTTAGTCTTCTTCTAGCCTCAGCTGTGTTTTCCAGCAATATGAGTTCCCTCATTTTCTGGCTGCATTTCATCTCAGTTCATGTCATGGTGAGCTCCTAGCTCACCTTCCATTGTGACACAGCCTAACATTGATGCTCCTCAACATTTCTTACCAGAAAGTTGCTGTATTTTATAACTAGATTGTGGCACTTGAACAGATGCAACAGAGAGATCCATATCTACATTTACAGTGTTCTCCTGGATCCATTCCAATGGCTGTCCTTACAAGAATATTTTTGGGGACTCACAGCTTCATTCATATCCATGCTTTACATTTCTAGGGTATCTCTGAATATCATACCTGATGTGACTTCACAGTCCTGGTTGAGAGAAACTCAAGCATTAATGTTTACTGATCGTATCACTTTATCTTCCAAATTTTGGGGGGATCTACAGCAAGCTAATAATTTTCATACACTCAAGTCCTTCTCCCAGGACTTAACACTAGGTCTGGTTATTTCTGGCCCCCCGTTTGAAACCTAAGACAACATTATCATGTTCAAATGGGAAACATGCCCAGCTGTTCTCGGCTTTAGGCAGATACACATTCCTTCAAACATCCATGGAAGAGAATCCATGACTAGTATAAGTCACTGAAAGAACAGACAACTGCTCACTATACTGTAGGGTCTCTAAGTCACATCCCGTCAGCATTAGACACGTCAGTTATGTTTTTCATGTCCAAGAGTTTTGAAATGCCAAATAGACACCCTACTGTATTGATATTCATTGCATGACAGTTCTTACCTTCATTGTCAGCACTGATACTTATTTGCCATTGCTGAATATTTGTTTAGGTCCACCTCGGTTGCATGTGATATTGATTTGTTGACAGGTGCCCTTTACAACCTACAGAAAACAAATGAGGAATCTTTCTCACTCATATAGTTCCAGTAGGAATGAATGTTTGCCAGACCTTTGCCCACTTGATGCTGTATTAATAGCCTTGTGGATCTGGTTCCATGAGGAAAATATTATTCATAATGTCATCTGTACTTACAGTAATTCCACTTCCCGTAACTTATTCTGGAGTCCTGCTGTTTCCGTCTTTTTCATATCTCTCCCTCCTATCACAGAATCACAGAATGTCAGGAGTTGGAAGAGATGTCTGGAGATCACAGGGTGGCGTCCAGGTGGGTTTTGAATGTCTCCAAAGATGGAGATTCCACCACTTCTCTGAGCACTATCCTTTATCTCTTCCTTATCCTGAGGACACTAGTTTTCTTTTTTTCTTCATATAACAAAGAGCAAATTGACTGGGCTGGATAGAGTAGGAAAAGAACGCTTGTTGTATCCTAAATAACAACTTTCTGGTTTACTCTCACTTGTAAAATAAGTTTCACAGCACCGAGTCCAAAGTCCCTCTCACATCCGTCTGTAGCATCCTGCTGTTGTGCATGCACAGTCTTTTTAGAGAAGCCTGGGTCCTGTGAGAGTTGAATGAAAAATGTCATTCTACCCAGTGCCTAGCATAAGGCATAGTGGGTGGCTGCCCACACATGCAGCAAGTGCAAAAATCTGTCTTTGGGATGCTTCCTACATGTTTCCCAATCTTCCCTTGCTTCCCTGCTACTATCCTGAACCTAGAGCCTCAAGTCAAGATGTATTACTCCACCTTTTATTCTTACATCATCTTCTCTGAGGTCTACTTTTAGGCTAAAAACTGATAGAATGTGCAGATTTCCATCACTTAGCAGAAAGCCATGAAAGACTTGTCTCCTGCTGTAGGGACTACAAGGAGAAGGGACAGACAAAGAGATGGGCTTTGAAGCATCGGTGTGTGAAGAACAGGCTCATGTCCCCTTTCTCTCTCCAAGTAATGTTCTGTTTTCTAGCACCTCTCTACATAAGCATAGACTAGTTGTTAGTGTAAGAATCCCGTCCTCTTCTAAAACTTGTCTTCTGAGAAGAACAAGTTATTTTCTTTATCAGTTTAATCATGCGATTTGCAAGAAGTGGTGCCTCACTGTCTCTTGGGAGCCTCCTGATGGAAAAAGAATAATTGTCTGCTTGAAAGCCCAGTTTGAGGCTGGTGGCTTTTGTCCATAATGGGTATTGGCAGAGCAACAATACTGGAAAGAAGAATGATTCCGGCTGTCAAATAACAGCCTGGCTTTGGCAGTGAATTAATGACTGAAGGCCTGAGAAACCTGGTTTCTTTCTTCGCTATATTTCCTTCTGGATTCTTTCTGGGATGGCCTTCTTGTCACTCTTACACAGCGCGCAGAGAAATAAACGTGATGAGTGGAGCAAGGGGAAGGATGATCCCTTTCTCATCTGCTTGACAAACAAAGGGAAAAGTTGAAGAAGTACATGTTGCCGAGGGAGAAGACCATTGTGGATCATTAAAAATGACTAGAAACATCCTCCGTGTCTAAATAGAAGCTTCATCTTTCCATGAAGGATAATGTTAGGTGTCTACTAGACCAGGCTATGCTTGTAGTCTGGTATTTCAAGCAAGAATCAGCAGTGAAATGTTCCCTCTCTGGGACAGAAAAGTAGCCCTACATTAGCCTGTGTAGAAGCATCTCATACTCATTTTGTCAGGAAAAAGAAAAATGTTTTATTTTATGAAATACGAAAATCTCAGTGGGACAAGAATAAGCAATCACAAAACAGTTATATATGAAAATATTAATTTTTCACTAACTTCCATACTGTTTCCATGTGTTAAATGGACTAAATTGTTCTAGGATTTGGTTACCTTGCTTTAGAAGTAGTGCTGTAAAGCAAATATTCAGCCTTGCATTAAAACAAAAATTTCTAATCTCTGCTTGCAATGATAGAATTTAAAATATGCTTGAGTGCTACTACCAAATCATTAGATTTAATGAAATAAGTGACTGAACTTTACCTCTGTGTCAAGATACAATGAACTTTACCTTTGTGCCAAGATAAAATACATGTAACTGTGTGTGAAGTTAGAAGTGTCTCTGGACACTTCTTATTTCTAACCTTTAGCCCCCTTTAGAAAAAGACTTTTAGCCATGTCTATTCACAATGGGTATTACAGGTGAACAGAACTTGCTGAGAGGTGAATAGTGAGAGTAGAATACACAGAAATTGTTAGAGATTGGACACATGTTTGCTTTACAAATACACCTCAGAAGGCCAGATTTTGCTCTAGAGCAGACACTGTGTGACCTGTACCAACACAACTATTCTTAGTAGAGTATTTTTCTAGTGTCTGTCTAGGAGAAGAGAGTTGAGTTATTCACATTGCATTTTCAGCATTCCTGACTTACTTCTTCCAGTAGCTTATGAAAATCCATGGTACAGATAATAATACTTATACTATGCTGTGGTTATATTACCTTAAATCAACATCAATGTGCTTTAACAACCTTCCATTATAGATTTTCTGCATGTGCCAAGGAAACCTTCCTTTTATTACAAATTAATAATGAGAAGTCTCTTCTTATTAAAAATCTGAGAAATTGAGAATATCTGCCAGAGACAACAGCCATGTGTCTGAATATATCAATAGGGGTTTTTTTTCTGTACTTCTGATTTACATAGAGCATTGCTTTTCAGTCCTTTATCCTCTTGGTTGCAGCTAACAGTCTGTGGTTGGGGAAAGTGATGATGCTAACATTTACAGGTTGTGGAGAGCAGCAGATGCTAATCAGTCCTTTTCCTCCCCTCCCCCCCCAACTTCACTCTTTCTTAGCACGCAATGCTTCTTGTTTGATTTTACCTATCTCTTTCAGCAAACACTTTGTCTGTGGGAGACATACAACACAAATTTTATCTTTCTATAACTATGGTAATAACGGTGTTCTTGCTAGAATATATGCTTGAACTTTGGGTGTTTTTTGTTTCCACACAAGGAAGAAGCTAAAAAGTTCTGGCTATGATTTTTCATGAAGACATCAGTTCCTTGCTCTAAAGCAAGTGCTATTTTCAAAGTAATCAATATCTTCAAAAGCAAATAAATCTCTCACACTTGTTGTTGAAATACTAATTTTGCAATATAGACAGATACATAACATTAAAGAGCTGTTATATGGGTAATATAAATGAAGTATATTGTTGTGCATATATCATCTATATAGCTACTGGAATGATTATTTATCTGTAAACCAAGAATACATGCAAAACCTGAAAATTAAAATCATCAGAGCAACAAAAATATACTAAGGAAGACATTGTGTATCTTACAGCGGAAAAAAAAAGCATGACCTTGAAGGCAGGGTTAATAGAAATGAGATGGAACTTGAGGAGTATGAAACACAGTGTTATGCACATAGGGATAACAAAAATGTCTGCAGTGAAAGGGTCAGTTGCAGACTACAGCTGAAATGGTGAGGCTAGTGCATATCAGTCAATCACAAGATGTCTGTGAATTGCAAATATGATGATATAATGAAAAAGATAAGTGCGCTCTTCTAGGGCTCAAACATTTCCCACAAAAAAAGGCAAGACTCATAGCATTGTTCAAGCTTTGAGAGATCTCATGTGAGGTAATGTGTACAATTCTGATTACTCACATTCAAGGAAAATTAATTCAAAATTGAATGAAACAAAAGATTATTAGATGAATCTATGGGAAATGACTAAAAGACACTGGTTTCTTTCAGGAAAAAAGAATTTTAAAGCCTGTATGACTTCTGTCTAAGAAAATGTGTGTTAGGGCAAAAGCACAGAGCCAATTCTTTTTCCTATAAATGGGTATAAGTTAAGTAAGAATAAATGTAAGCTAGAAATAACAGTGAAATTTCAGTACAATACCCATTATGGACAAAGGCCACAAACACCACCAGCTTCAAACTGGGCTTTCAAGCAGACAAATATTCTTTTTACATCAGAAGGCCCCCAAAAGACAGCGAGGCACCACTGCTGCCTCTTGGGTTGCTGTCCCTTTTTGCAAATTGCATGATTAAACTGATACAGAAAATAACCTCTTCTTCTCAGGAGACAAAAGGAAGACTGGGAAAAATATGGGCTTATTGCTCAACAAGACAGAGGACCTGGTTACACAGATTACACCTGGTTACAGGACATGGAAAAGGCTAAAGCAATGAATGCCTTCTTTGCTTCAGACTTTCCTAGCAAGGCTGGGCTTCCAGAATCCCAGGTCTCAGAGATGAATGGGAAGGGCTGGAGGTCTGTCATTGGTGGCAGAGAATCAAGTTAAGGAATAGTCACAAATGCTGAGATTCTTGTCTGATGGCATAGAAGGCTTTGGTTCAGAAGAGACCTTTACAGGTCATCTAGTTCAACCCCCCCTGCAGTGAACAGGGACATCTTTAACTAGATCAGGTTGCTCAGATCTGCATCCAACTCGGCATTGAATGTTTCCAGGGATGGGTCTTCTACCATCTCTCTGTGCAACCTGTGTCAATGTTTCACCACCCTCGTTGTAGTCTAAATCTACCCTCTTTTAGTTTAAGACGGTTACCCCTTGTCCTGTTGCAACTGGCCCTTTTAAAAAGTTATCCCCATCTTTCCTATGGGCCCCCTTTGAATATTGAAAAGCCACTCTTGATAATCTTTGATCAATCCTGGACACTGCGAAAATATCTGAAGGCTGAAGGAAAGGAAATATCACTTCTATCTTTAAGAAGGGCAAGGAGGACCCAGAGAGCGACAGGCAAATCAGCTTCACCTCAGTCCCTGCAAAGGTGGTGGATATTATCTGCCTGGACTTCAGTAAGTCTGTAGACATTGTGTCCCATAAGATCCTCATAGATTGGTTGTTGATGTACAGGCTGGATGGGCAGACAGTGAGGTGGATTAGAAATTGACTGGCTAGCTGGGCCCGGTGTGTGGTGTTCACTAGAATGAAGTTTAGCTGATGGCCAGAAACTAACAGTGTACCCCAGGGGTCAATGCTGTGTCTGGCACTTTTTAACATCTTTATTAATAAACTCCATGATGGGACAGAGAGTACCCTCAGTAAGTTTGCTGATGACACCAAACTGGGAGGAATGACTGATACACCAGAGGCTCACGCTGCCATTCAGAAGGACCTCAAGAGGCTGCGAAAGTGAGCTCACGGGACCCCCAGTTACATGAGAAATTTGTGAATAATAAGAGAAGACTAGAACAGATGATAGTGGAGGTATCTTGCTTGTATGTGTCCTACTTTGAACTTCCCCCCCAAAAATTCAGTAATACCTCTCACTGAATACTTACTGATAGAGGTAGAAGTGAGATATTACAAATATTAGGAAATTATTTATGTTTTTAATCATGCAGTAGTATGTGTGCAATGCATAATTTAGGATGCTCTTTTTGCCTAACAAATAATGAGCTAGATGTTTTACCCACTAAGCCTTAAGAAATCTTCCCCATAATCAAACTACTACGTCAATTCTCTTTACATTTAATGAGCTGGTTCACTTAGAATATACAGCAATATTCTTTTTTTATGGGTAGGTGTATAATATAAAGGATCTTGGTAGCAAAGAAAGAACTGCAGGAGTTGACTAGATGTGACTTTCAGCAGAGGGACTCGCTACAAGGACACACTGTTATTTCCGTTCTCATTTCTAACTTTTGTTGCTGTCCCCACCATCCTGCTCTCATTCAGTTTATTTAGTTCCCCTCTGTGAATTTGGAGTCAATTGCTGAATGTTGTACATACCCAACCCCCTCATGAGTCTTAATTTTTTTATCATCTTATGGGCTGCCCCTAAGAAGTAAAGAATCATGTCCTTGTGACTCAAAGGGAATTGTTCATGAGAGTCTGCAATTTGGGAAGGAGTGCTCAGTAATTCAGTGTATGAAATATGAATAACTTCTTTATACACAATCTTAGAAGTAACAATAAGTCCGTTGTATTGTTACTGCAGTGTGTTGTAACACAGCCTGTGCACCAGCTGTTCTTGTTTACAACATGAGAAAACTGTTCATCATAAAGGCTTATGTTTAAACAGAAAGCATGTCATACATTCTGCTCATGCTGTAACCATGATTATATGAGCTAATTGTATTATTTGATGATCACTTAGATATAATTAGGTTGTGGTTAAATTAACCTTGATCTTTCATCTTATATTCTCCATATGTGTTTGTACACGGATGTATATATATACAGATTTAACTTAGAACATGTTTGTTATTATGCTTGCTCTACTAAACAGGTAGTAAGGTGCTAATATCACTATGTAGAATTAAATGCTTTGGTTTAATTAACTGAGTTAATTTGCATCCTCTTCATTTTTCTCAAAATCAGCCTATTTTTTAATCTAAAAGACTATGTCGACATATGCAGTATGTAGAGTGCCCTTCTATTTATGTAATACCGATAATAAGCCACCACACAATTCCTCTTAAGTTCTCAGTAATGAAGTGCTGGCATGTGTCTGATTTTTCTCCACATGGTTTTAACGAAGAGCTTTTCAGTTTTACTAGTACATAATTAGAATATATACATAAATCCCACTCTATTGCTCCAATGTAATTAAAGATCTTTCTTCAAGAAGAAAATTATAAAGCTTTTTTAAGCAGAGTTGCTGAAACTTGAAATCCTTGGCTAAATGCATTTTTATGCATGAATCAATCTTCTGAAATGGTTCTGAAAACAATTAATAATGGTCTGCTTAAAAGTAACCATCTTCATTTAATGTGGGAGCGGAGTTTCTCAACATTGTCTTCTGCACAGCCTTTATAACAGTGCTCAGAAAAGCAGAATGTTCAGGCATTCTTCTCATGTAGAAGATGAAAAATCCCTTTGTGATAATTACCTTAAATAAATTTCTTGACAGGTAAAGTTATTTACGTATCTGGATGCCTTATACTCTGTGCTGCAGTAGAGTATAAAAGCAGAAAACTTACTCAAAAAATAGGCATTATAGAGCAGTACAAGTAACATTAATTTATTTAAACTTCACCTCCTCTGCCCAGAGTACAGCGAACAGAGGCACCTAGCAGACACACCAATTTGCACAGCAATTTCTTTTATAACCTGGCATGGTTGGAGGGCTTCCTGGAATTTGTCTAAGAATTTTGGGATGCCTATTGCTGCTGGAAAAGTGTAGGTCCTAGAGCCTACTGAGTTGTAAAAATGTATGCTAGTCTTTCCTGCTCAAAGAGTGTTTAGACCTTTTTGTTTGCAACTGACTCCTGATTATGAAGTGTCAAACACCCATTGAGCGAATGCTAGCAAAAGATCTGTATAATTACCACACCTACAGTGCCGCAAGCAGAGGCTAATAGATGCAGTAGTTCATGCAGAAGAGTGCGTGGAAGGGAGCTGCTGCTTAAAACAGCATGGGTCTGCTCCATCAACCTGGGCATGCGCCACAAGGCACAGTCCCTAACATTTACTGGAGCAACTCGTGGGAGAGCAGAGGCCTTGACTCAAAGCTCTGGAGGGCACATGTTGTCATCCAGGTCTGGGGCTCCGGGAAGGGCCTGGTGCCTCTCGTGGCCTTGGGGCAGGAGAAGTTGGCTTCCTTGCCAATGGGGAGTGTGCTCTGGCTGAGGACCTGTGCTGCCAACAGGAGAAGGTGCGCAGATTGTGAGGTCTCAGAGGATGTGAAAAAGATTGACAGGATCTTCACAGGCATCCTGCAGAGACAAAGGCCTGAATCATTCAACTGCACAAGAGAAGAAGCAGTCAGAGAGCTGTACGCGTTTTCGCAGAAAATGGGATTTCCAAGATCAGGAAGGTTGGGACTGGTGGGGAAGCAGCTCTGCAGGGGTGGCTCGGAGGTCCTGGTGGGCAGGAAACCAAATGTGAGCGAGTGTCTGACGGAGCAGGGCTTGTTCAGTCTGGAAAAGGGAAGTCTCCAGAGATTCTGGAGAGAAGGGGAGCCCAAGAGTAGCCTTCACATTCCCAGGAGAGACCATCAGTAAGACGAAGCCAGGCTCTTCACTGCGTTATGTGAGACAATAGGCATAAAATGAAACGAAAGGTTTAGATTGGCTGTAAACAGGAGCTTTCCTCCCATGAAGACAACCCAGCAGTGGATCAGATTGCCCTGACAGGTTGTGTAGTCTCCACCTTTGTGGAGTTTTTTAGCTTTAACTGGAAAAAGTCCTGAACAACTTTGTTTGATCTTACAGCTGACCTGACTTTGAGCTGGAGTTTGGGCTGGAGACTTCCTGAAGTCTCTTCCAACCTAAATTATTCTGTGATTAGTAGTATGAATAAAATATTTCATTTGTCACGTGCTCTGACCATTACTCACACGAAACCTTAAAATATTGTGAAGATTTCATACAGTAACTCTATAAGTGCAGAGACTTGAATGGCCCTGCACATTTGGTATTTATATTTAATCAGAAATTCTGCTTGGCGTTGAACACTGTCAATTCCCACAGGGGCAGTGGTTTAAAAAAAAAAATCATTAAAAGATGAAAAGATTGGATAAAAAGAAATAAAATCCATTTGTTTTTCTAAGTGAGTTGCTGAAGAAGTATCATTGCTGAAAAAGAAAATAGAAGAGATAAACCACCTATGAAGCTTGATACATTACTAACCTCAGAAAGCAGAGCACAGCAGTTTTATGGTAAGGAACAACAGAGGTCTATTCAGCTGTTTTCCTGCACCGTTTGCTTTCTCTGCTTATTCTGATTTAACCACCTGTAAAATTTTCTATTATTTTGATTTAATTACTGCTTACTGTTTATTCTAATCTGGAGGAGTGCTAATATTTAATCTCTATTGGAAATAACAACCAATCTTAGCACCCCAGAGCATTTGTTTACCTGTGAAAGCAAAGGACAATGATATGTTTTGCAGTTCTTTCTTTTTCATATATACTTACAATGATGGATGTCTGTGTTGTGAGACTATCTACATATTTGAACTTTGTATCAAAAAATTAAACATAAGAGACTGTGAGGAAAGTCACAGGACTAGACTAACATTTCAGCTAATCATCTTTCAAAGTTTAAAATGTATCTCATCAAGAATGAGAGTAATATATTTTGTTTCCAAATGACTGTAAGCATCACAACACTAATTCGTCTTCTCTGTTAACTGCAACTGCTCCTAGAAGTAAGTTTCCACTGATAACACAAAATGAAATGCACAGATAGATGACAATAATGCCATGCATATAAATTACACCTTTATCTTACTGTATAGTATTCCCTGAAGGCAGTGCCTATAATGAAGACATATAATAAGTGAAGAAATTCTTCCTCTAAAGAATGAATTCTTGAATACAGAGGCTATGGATGAAAACTGAGGGAGCAGAACTTGCTGATGAAGCAATACAGTTGAGCCTGTGGGACTACAAATAAACACAGAAAATTGCAGCTCTGATGGAGACACATTTTCTTCCCTGAAGGCAAAGTAAAAAACCTATTATGCTGTGGAACATATGTACAAAAATATCTAGGATGGTTTTCGTATTGTACGTCTCAGTTATTTCTAAAGAAGTAGAAATAATTTTATGTGCTACATAAGGAATTGCTTATGGCTGCTGGTCTTCATTATCACAACATTTTTTCTTCTCAAAAACTGTCTCAACCTGAGTCCTAGGCACCAACTTCACCTTCTGCCCATAGATGTGCTTTATCTTCTTCCTGTCCTTCACTGTAAGTGGCAAATTACTTCATCTAGATGTTATATTTCCAGTTAGTAAACTCTTGATCTTTTCCTCTTCACAGTTCATTTCATAAGGAAAAGGAGGAGGATGTGAGTATCTGTCCACTGTCCACTTATCTATATCATGGATTTTTTTCAGACATAATAGACTGTTTATTTACATGTGCTGTTGAAGTATGAGTTGCTGGATTAAAGGGCCGTATGTTGGCCTTGATAATTCTTTTACCATCTAAAATTAGAAAATAAATAATATTTATTTTTGTAAAACTGCCATTTAAATTCAGCGGAACAAGAACAAAAGTGAGTTAACATGTCTTCTACCATTGTGGCTGAAGTTTAAGAAGAAATTTGTCATGATGAATGTTTTATCAGTCCAGTAAAAGCATCACGCCATTGAATCACTGCATAGGTACAAATTCTGCATGAGCTGTATGACAGACACTTTTATTCCCCACAACCTGAGATACTTTTCTAGTTCTATGAAACAGCTGCACTTCTACAAAATGGAAGAACTATTTACAAAGTAAGCCTGAAAAGGCAATGCTAAAGAGCTGTAAATGTTATTTATGATTTACTATTGTAATATTAATTTAGCTCCTTTATGCATCATTACATACTCAATTACCACATAATCACATATTTTCACCTCTGCTCGAGGTGTGGCCTCCACATAAGGGACAATTATCCAGAATCTCTTTGTAATCCTCATGCTCACTCTGAAACCTTAAACAAGAAGAGTGCAGAACATAAAGACCACACTTTGAACACAGAATCATCAAAATCCTACTATCCACAGGACATGTAAGCCTCTAACTTTCTAAATCAATGAAAGCAAACTACTTCCAAACAAATCGTGTCCTTATTTCTTTACAAAAGGAGTGGATCTTCTACTATAATATTTAGCAATAGGGCCAATGGCACTGGCCAATGGTACCTGACCTTCTTCAGGTCCCAGCTTTAAGCTGAGACAAGTCATGACAGCACACGGAGCAATGGCTTTAAGCTGAAGGAAGGTAAATATATATTACAGACAAGGGTATGGTGGTGAGAAACTGAAACATGTTGCCCAGGGATGTTGTGGCTGGCGCCTCCCTGGAAGTGTTCAAGGCCAGGCTGGATGGGGCTTTGAGCAACCTGGTCTAGTGGGAGGTGTCCCTCCCCATGGCAGGGGTCTTGGAACCAGATGATCTTTAAGGTCCATTCTGACCCAAACCATTCTGTGATTCTATGATGATTCTCTAGAAGCACCTATTTTATTCGACTGTGTATATGAAAGTGGCCAAACTGGGTAGCTCAGAAAAATTCTGTGCTGATCAGAGGAATCCCATCTGTCTTAACCTGTGTAAAAATCATGGGGCAACTCACAAAGCTGTAACTTAGTGTTGCAGTCAGAAAGAAAACATATTTCTCCATTAGATACAAGATTACCTTGTCTTGTCTTGAGATCATGAATCATCTTGGCTTCATAACACTAACTCTTCAATGAAGTAGTCAATGGGGAAAAAATACTCTGTACAGTATGAATGGTCTGAATTAAAGTCAATGCCTTCTTCTGGCATTTGTATTTCTTGTGAGCTGGATTTGGAGACTGTATATTCCTTGAGGGTCATCTCTGAAATATGTTTAAATGGCCACTCCTAATGAATTATCTTTCTGTGTTTTTTCTTGTCATTCTTTCTGATCCTAACAAATTACATTTCTTTTTCCAGCAGAATATCCTTAACTGTGAAAATTGCCAGAACTGATTCTTTTTCCCTCTATTACAAGAAACTGAAACAATTTTGGTATATAACACTTTGAGAAACTCAGGAAAGGATTCAACCTTCTGGTTACGTAGGGTGATTTCAGTGGCATAGCTTAGGAAATATTCCATGTAAATAAGTAACAATGTTCTTCATACCATGACATCCTAATCTTGAACACCTAATCCTTCCAGTGTCCTTTCTGTCTCTATGCCTGTTCTTATCTTCTCTTACACCATGCACATGTATGTTTCTTACAATCCTCTTTCCTACTGTTTTTTTTTTTTTTATCCCTCCATTATCAGCTTACTTCCTTTCATGTCCCTTAGGCTTTGAATAGCTCCTTCTCTGACAAGAACAGTCCTCCATAAATTCCGACCAGTTCTTTCAAGAAACTTTCCAGTACTGATCTGTTCAGCATCCACCACTATTCTTTCCTTTTTGTTTTAAATTAGTATCACATTAATTCTCTTCTGTCTGGATCATAGGTTATCTTCTTATGGGAGGGACCTTATCTTTCATGCACTTCTAAAATTTGAATAACTATTTAAAGAGTTGTCAGAGTAATATGCACAGAACAAGCAACAATATGAAGCCTTGAGTAGCCTGATCTAGTTGAGAGGCGTCCCTGCCCATGACAGGGAGGTTGGACTAGATGATCTCTAAGGTCCCTTCCAGCCTATGCCATTCTATGATTCTATGATTCTATGAATACAGAAAACCTTACAAATAAATGTAAGTGGATGTAAGAAAATCTTTCCACAAGCATACAATCAACTATTAATATTAACTTTCATCACGTGCTATGCCTTCTCTGTGTCTGTTTTCCAAATCTGTTTAATTGGCAGAAACACCTGAATTTTGGTAAGAAACCTGGACATTCATAAGAAACATCAATTTACAAGTGTGAAAAAATGTTGCAGAAGTTTGTATTAGGGATCCACAGTACCAGACCTGAAATTCTTGTTTCACTATAAAAAAATCACTCATCTCAGTCACCATTAACATACACAGGGCAAAGCGTGGATGGATGGTCTGTGCTTTTTTCTCTGGATGTACCTGTCAAACTAAACACTGTTTTGTATCTGGTATTATTTCATTCTGCACTTTCATCTCTATTTTAGTTTAAAGACATTCAGGTAGTACTGAGAGCTAGACTATTACCTCAAAAAAAAAGAGCTTCTTTACCAAAAGGGACTTCTGCTGGAGAGTCGGATAGCCAGGTTATACATAAACTGTGTATGTAATGTGAGCACTCAGCAGTGCGTCTGCTCTGTCAAGCCTCAGGGTTCTGTGAGAATACACCACAGATCTATCTTTGTCTGACTCTCCTGGACCCAGGTTTACAGAGGCCTAGTGCATTGACATGAAAAAGACTGAAAAAGCACTTCAGTTGTAAACTGATTCCATTGTGGGAAGTAATAGCAATGCATATCATTTAAGCAGACATTTATTCTAGATAAAACGTCTTACATACCTAGAAGCGCTATATTTGCCCCAGCTAGCCTCATGACTAAGAATGGTGAGTACTTAAGATAACGTTTTTGTGGGGAGAGATCTCCTTTTTTGCGGAAGAGCATGCTAAACAGCCTCACATGCTACTACCCCAGTACTTGAACCTACTCCATGTTCCACAGTGAAAGTGAGATGAAAGAGATAGGATTGACCATTATATAGAAAAGATCTGTAAATACATTGCTATGTAAGATGAAAGTATACAGGATTGAGAAACTATCTGGTTGATCTGCTTTTACATCGTTGTTCTGAAACACCGTGCTCGAAGGGTATAACAGAATGATCCTACAGTCAAATCGATTTTGAAGAAAACATGGCCAAAGCGAGTGACAGCTCTGAAGACCTGATTCCCTCGAGCATAAGCAGCTGCACTATGAAATCCTGATGACCAAGAAAAATGTATTTTCCAAGCTATCCACCCACTCTTCCTATTCCTGAAATTCAGCCCTTTCAAGCTTATGAATCACAGTGACACTCTGCTGCTTTACAAGAAGAAAATTTTAATCTCGGTTTAGGTACGGAAATAGAAATAGGTGAGTAGGTGACAAGGACAAAGATAACCATACTTACAAGCCTACCATAAATCAGGAAGTTTTTCCTAAGACAAGACATAGGGTTTAATTAAACTTATAATATTGGCTTGTGTGGATAAACAACATCTGTAAAAAGAATGTCTAGCGGAAGCAGTGCATGAGAAAAGTGAAGAACTAGACTACTCTTTAACTGAGTCTAGTTCTCATTTCTTGCCTTCACTGTTTATTGCTTGTGGCCTGGAAGTAGCATAATAAATGTGAAATTTGCTGCAGTCATTTAGATGGCAGTTTTTAATGCAATAATAAAACTAGATTTGATGTATCTTCCTTTGCTTGTTATTTATGCCAGTGAAACAGCCAGTAGAAATACAGTGAAGTAACTAAGAGCATAATTTGTCCTACTGATTGTAAGAGTTAAAGCTGCAGGTAATACATAGAGTGAAAAATCCATGCCCAGTAGACAAAGAAGGATAGACTCCCAGATTGACAAGTCTCTGTCTGTCTTCTCTTGTTAAACTGTAAACCTTTCATAAAGATGCTGTCTCCTACTATTTGATTTTAAGACACTTAATCCAAAGGTGGCTGATAGGATCTCTAAGCAGTGTTATAAATAAATAATAATAAAGATTGTACAATTATAATCTGTGTTGTCCTGTGCTATGCTGTTTGTTAGAGGTTAATAATGATAGTTCATTGAAACAAATAGTTCCAATGATATAGCAAACTTGTGAGGTACAACATAAATTTTTTATTAAAATTCAGGTATTTCTGGAAACATACAAACTTCCTTGCATTTATATCTGGTAGTCAGTAGGGAAGCAATGATTTTAAACCAAATAAAAGTTATTTTTTAAAATAAATTTTATTTTTGGAAGTTCTTTTGTGTAACTGTGAAAGAACATTTTTAACTACTGTTTACTTTTTCTGACTTCCAGGTGTGATGTGTCTGACAGATAAGAGATCTGAAAATGGGATTCTTTCCACCACTGTCAGAGGGCCCTGGATAAAACCAGACAAGTCCTCTCTAACCATGTACAGACAAATTAAAAGGTTCTATATCCAGAGGCACCTCTGTCCCTGAGCTTTGTAATGCATCTGTTTATTAAGATATCTGTGTGAGAACCTGACTAATTTACAAGGAAAAGCAAGTAAACTTAAAAAATAAATTTAGAAAAAAAACAAAGAAAAACAAGACAAAATTCCAAGAGGCACTGATTGCTGTCTCAATAAATTCCTTCAGACAGAAAAAAAATTCTACAAACACTGGATAAACCCTGCAATTTCTTACTTAATGCATCATTTGCAAATGAATAACTTCTGCATTTTATGTAATTCAATTCCTCGGGAATTCTATTTAATTAATAAAAAATGGATTCTTAAATGTTAATCATACGGCCCATGAGGTTACACCTTTCACATGAGACGAAGTCAATGACAACAAAATATTTCTATGGAAAAATGTAAACCGCTACAGAACTAATGCTTAAGAATAGATAGAAATTACACATTAATATTTACCACTTCCCATGGTTCCATTTGTATATCTCAGATAATTTTGTATATATTAGGAAAATCAACCTTTTATGTTAATATTTTCACCCTGTAGATGTTGTTACTGGGTTTAGTTAATATGAACAATATATACACCTGTCGTCGAGCAGTTCCTCTCAGAAATCTGCCTGAAACTTTCTGTTCAAATGGTTTAGATGAGAGAAGGACTAATCTGAGGTCAAAATTCACTGTTAAAAGCATAGCTGTATTTTTTCAAACACATTCCAGGTCACTCCAAGAGATCATTATGTATTTGTCAGATGGCTTGTGACATTCACTTCAGTCTTCGGAAATACCAATAAATGGATATTTTGACAAGTAAGAGCCACTTGTTGTTCAGCTCAGGTCAACATAGCAGATCTTACAATGTGTAAAAGAAATAGTCTAGAGCATCCAGCAATAAGCCCATGAATATGACACATACAGATGTCAGTGATGAGGCTTGAACATAATACCGTACTGGCAGTATTTCTGAAATATTTCTGTTTTTAAGAACAGATGGATAAACTGTGGAGAGCTTCAGAATATTAGTTATATGATTAGAACAAGAGGAATTTCAGTGTCTGATCATAAAAGACAGAATAGTGACGGTTGTCTCCATGTTCATTTAATCCTGAGCACGCAAGAAAGAAAAAAGAAACCACAAGGCCTGCATGAAGGATATTTCATTTTGGAAATATGCAAGACCTGAGAGTTACTGGTGAGACTGCAGTTCATATATATATGTCAAAAAAGTAATCCCAAAGCTCAGAATTCTCTTTCAGAAACATAATATATATAAT
>NW_009733311.1:2185-2510 GCF_000703405.1 Apaloderma vittatum | reverse complement strand
TCTGAGACCCTGGCTTGAGGCAGGTGTTGCTTGGGGTGACAGCCTGCTGGGTTTTATACAGGAAAAAAAATGATGAAGAGGAAGAAGAATATGCACCGAAGAGGTGGAGGCTGATGACTGAGGCTCAGAAGGATGAGAATGAGAGGGAATGACAAAAAGTATAGCTGAAGAAGGAAGGGGAGTGTGGTAGGAACAGAATGAGAAAGAGGCGCTGGAGAGGAGAAAATAGAGCAGTATTAGGTCCTTTGTAGAAGAGGCGTTGTGAGTTTTCTAAGTCAGTAAGTGTGACTGTGAGGAAGAAAAGGTCCAGAACTTGAGGGGATAG
>NW_009733311.1:1255-1613 GCF_000703405.1 Apaloderma vittatum | reverse complement strand
TGGGCCTCGATTGTTTTGGAAACATCTGCGGCTCTGTAAAATGTGGTTCACGTCAGTTGTCGGGATCAGACGCACCCACAGACTCGTATGACAATGGTTTAAGCATTATTTCCATATAAAACAAAGCTAAAATTAAAAGGGAAGATGGTGCCTCCTCTGTTTTGTTTTTTTTCCCCTGTGTCTTCTCTGATTTAATCAGCTGAATGGAGGGTTAGAATATCTCAAGGCAGTATTCCCCTTGCACACGGGTGAGGCAATTAAATGCAAGCATAAAAAAAAATATCGAAAACAACCCCAAACCAAACACCTGAGGGGAGCTGCTGACGTGCCGTCGCTGGGAGTGCAGGAAACGTCTCGT
>NW_009733311.1:840-1184 GCF_000703405.1 Apaloderma vittatum | reverse complement strand
GTTGAGATTTGCAAAGGAGCAGGTGACTCCAGCTGCTAGCTGGTTCCCAGTTGACGCGGGATGTATGCACGTCCCTTGTCAGCTGCTCCTTGCTGAAAAGGCGTGTGTGAACTTTCTGGGCTTAATCTGCATTATAACGTGCGCGTGTAAGCTTTGTGCTGAGCTCTAGAGTGTATGTGTCATGGGGAAGGGGGGTGAGACTAGAAAAGCAGATGTCCTGACCATGCCCCTCCTACTCGGGGGCATTAGGGATGCTCAGAGAAGCTGGGACAGTCCTCTCTGACTCGCCAACGGAGATGGCAGCAGCTCCTGCAGGTTCAATAGGCCTCTTCCCTTGGGTCCAA
>NW_009733311.1:0-690 GCF_000703405.1 Apaloderma vittatum | reverse complement strand
GAAGTGGCATCGCTTCTCCTCGCCTTGTTTCCCCTCTCCTTCCTCAAAAAATGTCAGAGGAGGAGTAAATCTTGTTAGTGCAGAGGAATCTGACCATCTGCCTGGGCTGGGTGCTGGTGTTCTGAAATATGGCACTAGCAGGTGACCTTGGGAGAGCTTTCTGGGCCAGAAGAGGCAAATATCGCGGCGTGGAAAAGACACACACTGCTAGGAGGTACGGTGGTGTGCCCCTCGAAATTGTCATGATTTCTCCATTCCTTGGGATACATCTGTTTGGTTTTTTTACGTGGATTTGCTTTCAGCCAACCTAGGAGCACAATGAGGCTGGAGTGGTTTGGTTTTTGGTTTGTTTTCTGGGGTTTTTTTGTTGTTGTTCTCATGCCATAAAAGATCTGTCACCGGTGACAGCCCTGTGTTTCGCAACAGATGCGTTTCTCCGGCAGATGACAGCAATCACAATAAAGGGGATTGTGCATTCAGCTGATCCTGTGATTTAATCCAAAGTGATGCTCCCGAGCACTATTAATAGTTGTGCGTTGTTGGAGCTACAGGAGGCTTTGCGCTATGTGTATTAATTCAGGCCGTCAAAAAAAAAACCTCGCGCAGAACCGCGGGTTCACGCAGTCCCAGGCTAAAATGTTTCACGTTTGACCTGTTGGTCAACCTCTCCGCTCCTGCTGAGCAGGTATC
>NW_009733310.1:0-29931 GCF_000703405.1 Apaloderma vittatum | reverse complement strand
GATATATATAGATATATAGATATATAGATATGAAAAGGGAACAGTTTTAGTGTTGCATGAGTGTTTTATTTAATCACTGCAAAATAATTTACTAAGGTTAAGAACGATGGCTATGAATCACATCACTACTGATTATATAGCATTTTGGAAGATTGGTCTATTCTCCTTCCAGTAAGGATCTGTATCTTACATTAGTTTTAATGGAACTTAAATTTGTGTATCAAGTGGAGAAGAAAGCCTTCTGGGTGGTTATAGATGCATGACCTTGAGCCTTGTGACTCACAATGCTATCTGCATGCAGGAATATTAGACAATATCTGTCAGCATCTGTCAGTTCTGATTGTTTAAACATTACTTTGTCCGTGTGTGTGTCCCCTCACGTATTTTATCCGATTTCAAATTAAATATTAAACTGACCTCTTATAGAGGAACTACTGTAAAATTTAAATAAACTTTATTGTGCTTCTTTTTACAATTAAAAAATTATAATGAGAAAAATTAATCTCTGGTGTAACTTAACTGGATTCCTGGGCACTGTGTCAGGGACAGTTTTTGCTAGAATAATTAGAACTTGCAGAGCAGATTTCTCTTCATGAAAATATAATAAGTAATCACCTTGAGCCAACTCTTCTGTAATATCAGTACAATTCCCATTGCAATAACTGCAGTGGAAGTTGTATCAGTGTAGTAGAAGAATATCTGACATATATAAAACACAGAAAACTAGATTTTTGTAAGGTGAAGGTGTTTACCATGTCAGAATTAAAAAAAAAATAAATAAAATGTAGTCAGTCCGTCAGACAGTTGTGAATGATATTATTAAGGGAAACATGCAAGTTTTGACATTTTAATAGCATGTTAATTAAAAGAACTTTTCAATCCTTCAGAGTTTGGGGATTTTTTTTTTTCCACCTGGGAGCGAGGCAGTTTATTCTCATTATGTCTTCCATTACTCCTTTCCTGGTCTCTGTAAACCCTGTCAGTACCTCCGGCCAGCACCATGGCCACGTTGCCAGTAGCCCATCTAGGGAATTCATATCTTCAGGGAAATGCTGAGGTACTGCTGTGGAGCTGGCTTGGGTGGAGGGGGATCTTCAGCAGGGCTCAGCAGTCAGATGCAAGCTTAAGCGGTCAGTCCCAGAGCACGCTACAGGAACCGCTTTCTTTCCCCAGCTCTGCTGCCTCGGCTGCCATCTGCCACTTCTGCTCCTGGAGGGAATTCTACAGGTGCTAAACATGCTGATCAAATGATTAATTAAATAATAAGTGGCCTTGAGCAAATAGTTTACAATGAGTAATTTAACTGACAAATATCGTCTCCCCTTTTCGTTTCTGAATTTTCCATGACTGATTTGCAATTATCTTGATATTTATATATTACTCAAAAATTTATGCTGAGTATCTTCTGCAAATAATTGTATTCTAGATTCCTGAAGAATATAATTTTTCATAAAATTGATTTCATAAATATCTCATGCTTGATGCTTTTTCCTCTGTGTAGGTTAACACACATAAAGTCAAGTATTCAACATTAATACACCTTGATATGGATTTAACATTTCTTATTTGCCTATCACTTCTTGCTAATAACTTCAGCCACTGAAATGCTCGCAAAAAAGACTTGAACCTGGCACACAGTTCTGGGAGTTTTTTTACGTGTTTTACTTTTTACACAATGTAATGTTGACAGAATATTGTTATATGATGCCCGCTAAAAGATGTTAACTAGTCAGAACTAAAATACATTAAAAATTACATTTATTAATTTGTAACAATAAGTGTTTTGTTATATAACGTTTCTGATTTTATAATATTTATTGATCTTTGGCCACAGAACTCCTCCTCCTGTTTATCCACTACAGTGCCTTGGGAGACTAGGATGTTATAGAATTTATATTAACATTATCCATATTTATTTGAGACTGTATGGATCAGCAGATTATTGAGAAATTCTTACTAATAAATTTTATTTCCATGAGCACAAAATATTATTGTTTATATCTATTCCAACTCTAGTTTTCCCTGATTACCCTATGGAAAAGTTGGGTCTTGTTTCAGTTGGTTGTCTTGATAGATCCAAAAGCAACCATCATTTGGAAAAAAACCACTCTGTAATCAATAAAATACACTTTCTCAAATTATATCATCTGCGTGAGTTTATTTAACATTCTGCTTAATTTAAAAAGCGTGTCCCAGCCATGCAGACTAGGTCTGCTAGCAGAGAGTCATAGACAACAGATAGACACCAGAATGTACCTATAGTGCTTGCAAATTGTTAAGGACCTTCAGGAAGCCCAATCTATGTTAAAAAACCAATTTTTTTTAAAGCATCTCAAGGTGTTTGTGAGTGGGCATTTAATACCAATGCTTATAGTAGTAATTTATTCTGTGACACTGCAATGAGCTCTGCACAGGCAGGCACGATTTGATGGGGCTCCACAGGAGACTCTTCCTCTTAATCTAATGTCAGGATCAGGCTATATCTTTTAGCAACCTGAGATAGAGTTTTTGTCTTTTATGTTTTGTGGCTACTTTGTACATTTTGACTACTAGGGGAAATAAATATTAAATAACGCCATATACATATAGCCTATAGAAAAGAGACAAGGATGGTCTGGGCTGTATATAATAGCTGTACTCAGACACACATAGAATGTATAGTGGTTTTCGTTTACAATATTTGCCTTGTACCCTGAAGGAAAAAAAAAGTTATTGAAATCCAGACATTCTGAGTTATAGAATTGAAAAACAAGCTGGTGTTATGACAGTTCTGAAATGGGTCTGCTTTTGCCAGCCAGTTATGTGCTTTAAAGGCCCTTTAGCTGATTTATGCAGTTCTTGTCCCAAAACTGGTGTATTGTATTACTTCAATATTTTTTCCCTAACCATTTAAAGAAGGTTTGATCTTACATCAATAGTACTCCAAAAATATTAAAATCAAAGAGACTTCTTTTCAAAGAATTTATGCAAAACAAACCCTATAGTTTTCCTGATCTTCAAGATTAAAATAAAAAAAAGAAGGAAAAAAAAGAAAAAAATATTTCTATAGCACAAACTCCAGACAGTTATAGTAGCTGCTGCATATTCTAAAATCTCAGAAGGAAAAAAGAGTTTCTTTAAATGTAAACTGCTAAAGCCTTGGAGCTTTCAAGGCGAAGCAGCTCCTGGTCACAGACAAAAAGCAAAATTGAGGATTAGTAGAATTTAGAAGTGTTATCACTTATCTATTTTTAATGCATTCATGTTAACTGCCACTACTCTGAGTGAGTAAACATAGCACTTTTCTCTGCAGTGGGACCCTTAAAAGTACAATTTAATAGTTTTGACTAACATTTTGGTATATTCCTCTGTTCTTTTCTTCTCTTTACTTAGCTGTGTGTTACACAAGACTTTTATGAGTTCAATATGTACAGTATCTGTTGACACTTCGTATATAAACAAAAATGGTTTGGTTTAGAAGCAGGGGAATTAAAGTACCCATAATGAAAAACAATTGTTCTTAAAAGCTGTCAATTTGGATTGTGAAAGAATTTCAAGGACTGATTCTGAAAAATGCAGAGAAACTTCAATTTTTATCAACACCACAGTTTAACAGAAGGAACCGTTAGGTGAAATAATGCTTACTGTTTTTAAATATACCTTGGTGCTTCCAATTTTGAGACTATTTCACGATGCATGAAAATGTAATTATTTCCTTCTTCAGATTTGAAGAAAATAGAGTAGAGCTACTTGGCCATTTTTAATCACATATATAAGGAGCTGAAGTATGATAGCAGTTTTCCTATGACTGCAGTTTTCCTACATGCCTGGAGTGTGTACAGACTATGCTATTGTGGTAAATTGACCCTATCTGGAGGCTAGGTGCCCATCAAAGCCACTCCACCCGCTTCTGTCCTCAGCTGGACAGGAGAAAGAAAGCATCATGAAAGGCTCAAGGGTCAAGTTAAGAACAGGGAGAGATTATTCATCAATTAATTAGTGTAATGGGCAAAAGAGACTCGACTTCCAGAAATCAGTTTATGATAAATCAAATCAGAGCAGAATAATGAGAAATATAACCAAACCTTAAAAAACACCTTCCTCTCACCTCTCCCTTCTTTTTGGGCTCAGCTTCAGTCCTCCATGCCAGCATAGGGGCACAGGGGAATGGGAGTTTTGGTCAGTTCGTTAGATGTTGTCTCCTTCTCCGTCAGTGGGAGGACTCTCCAAACTCTTCCCCTGCTCTGGCATGGGAGAAGACTGTCTCCTCTCCCTTGGAAGACAGTTGTTCATGAATTTTTCCAACGTGAGTCCTTTCCACAGGTTGTAGTTCTTCCTAAGCTGCTCCAGCATGGGTTCCTTCCATGGAGTGCTTTCTTTCAGGAACAGACTGCTCCAGTGTTGATCCCCCACAGGGTCACAAGTTCTACCAGCAAATCTGCTCCAGCACAAGCTCCTCGTTCTCCATGGGCCCACAGGTCCTGCCAGGAGCCTTCTACAGCATAGATTTTCCATGGGGTCACACCTTCCTTCAAGCATCCACCTGCTCTGGTGTGGGGTCCTACATGGGCTGCAAGTAGACATTTGCTTCACCATTAAACTCCTTGGGTTGCAGTGGGACAGCCTTCTTCATCATGGTCTTCACCACAGGCTACAGAGGGATCACAGCTCCAGTACTTGGTGCACTTCCTCCCCTTTCTTCTTCACTGACCTTGGTGTCTGCAGAGTGGTTTGTCTCACATATTCTTACTCTTCTCCAACTGCAGTTGCAATTGCACAGTTCTTCTCCCTTGCTTCTTAAATATGGTATCACAGAGGTGCTACCACCGTTGCTGATGGGTTCAGCCTTGGCTAGTGGTGGGCCCATCTTGGAGCCACCTGGGATTGTCACTATTGGACATGGGGGAAGCTTCTAGAAGCTTATCAGAGAAGCCATTCCTGCAGGTGTCCCCTGCTACACAAACCCAATACAGTTTTATATGAACATCTTTTTTTTGAACCTGTCAATTCACATAGATTATGTTTACATCATTTCAGTACGGTCCTTATAGTTAAGCTACTTATCTCACAACAAAGTTCTCATTCATTGATCCATTGTTGCTCTCAATAATGGGATGTGGAAAAATCACTTAGAAGAACATAGTTTACAGAACAATTATTTCTCTAAAATAACGGCAGTTCACAAATCTTCCATAGCCCTCTATAAAGAATGCACACAATTTGGAATGGAGATACTTACTTCAAATAAACTGTTATGGCAGATGACAACTATACTCAAATAAAAAATTCATTTCAGTTCCATTCAGTTGTCTTGAAACACGAGCTCAAGGATTTCTTAATTCAGTATCCACGGTTCAATGAAAACTATCTAAAGCTCTTCATGAGACCCATCTAAATGGGGCACAGATGGTCCCTACTCTTGCTGCTGCTCAAGCAAGTTGTTCTGTCACTCCTGTGGTAGTAACAGCTTTTTTAATTAAGACTAATGAAGGTGTTCACACTATAGTGGAAACTGCATCACAATGTCCTTAGATGCAGTAATTAGTTACCCTTGAATCTTACTTCCAGGTGTTTGCTTGCATTGAAAAGATTTGCAAAAACTTAAAACAAACAAACAAACAAACAAAAAAAACCCTCAAAGCAATGATTCTCTGATCTTGCTATACAACACTGAGAGGTCAAGACTTATACGGATACAGATTGATTTCTTTTTGTAGATTTCAAGATGGTTAAAATGCAATTTTTTGGAAAGGTAGAATATACATACAAAATTAAGAGCCAAGTTATCTAAATATATTCACAGCTTGTTGTGTTTAAGAAATGCCCTCAGATCCTTCTGTCAAGAAAAAAGATAAGCATATACATATAGAGAACGAATGAGAAGAATAAAACAACAGGAAAGCCAAACATATCTCAGGTGAAACTGTCAACTTTAAAGAATTGCTCCACTTAGGAAGAATAAAATGTGAAAATATTTTTATAATAATGCTCACGTCAGACCCTCAACAATATTTCATAATGGCAAATAACGAATAAGCACTCTTCCCTCAGTTTACAAGTGGCAAAACCAATAATACACAGATTAATTGTTCAACAGTAACAAGTGTCAGATGTGGAACTAGAGCTAGAAACCAGAGTTCTTAGTGTTAACATCCAAACCATATAATCTTGCAGATTATGTCCTTATTCTCAGAGTGGGCTCAAGGGAGATATATGCACCCTGGGACCTACAGTCTAAGTATTTTCTGTGTTCTCTCTCAAGTGCAGCTTGAATGAGAGTCAATGCACCCACAGTCTAGTAAGGTGCAGCTATACTCCAAATATTTTTTTGGAACTGAATGTAGTACATTTGGCTCCATGCACGTGTGATATGTTCTTGTCATTTTACCAAGAGGATTTGAGCTTGTGTGCAGATGTACATTTGTTTTCTCCCCTTGCAGAAAGACATAGAATTCTAGCATAGATCTCCTAGCCTAGACATGACGTTTTATCAAGTGGAAAGTAGATTTGTGTCTTGAAAAACAGGTGCTGAATTCCTGCCTAGGAGACATACCTGAGAATTATATGCCTTGAATGGATATAAATGTACTGTATACTCCATGTTCTTATGTGCCTGTCTGTGCTTGTGTACAATTACCTTTTGTTTTGCATATTCAGCTCATTTAGTTGCCTAACCTATGGAGAAGAGATTATGACACTCATTAAGAAGCTCCTGTGAGGTATGCAGTATCCTCAGATCGTGGTGAAAATAATGTGAAATGAGGATACCTGTGTCTTCAGACATTCCTAAGTGTTATGTAGCCTGGGAACACTGGCTAAGATCCCAGTTCATAGGTGAGAATAATTGGCTCCTACTGTTTCTCGGATAGACTTCCAAGATTTCTTTGCATGCCGATACACTATGGTCTCATTTCTAAGTAAAACATAGTTCTAAATTAGGTTAAAAATCAACCATTCAGACTGAGTCAGAAATTTAATTATTGTAATAATTTTTATAATTCAGTTAGTTAATTATTCACTTTTAACATGCTGCTTATCATCTTCAGGGTGTTTTGTGAATATCAATCACAATTCTAAGTAAAAATCTCATTGAAAACAAGTGGACTTCCTGCTCTGCATTTGTTTCAGAGCTATAGACTTATTTTTCTCACTGTCAGCATGGCGGTTTTAGATGCAAAGAATGATTCTAATGAGCTGATCTTTCTGCTTTCTGAAGGGGATGATGAAAAAATGGGAATAGCCATGAGGATCCTGTAATGTACACAAAGAATATTTGTGTGGCTAGTAGGTCAAGAGAGGTTTTCATCCCCCTCTACTCTGCCCTAGTAAGGCCACATCTGGAATATTGTGTCTAGTTCAGGCCCCTCAGCTCAAGAGAGACGGAGAACTGCTTGAAAGAGTCCAGCACAGAGCCACAAGGATGATGGAGGGAGTGGAACATCTCCCTTATGATGAAAATTTGAGGGAGCTAGGTCTCTTTAGCTTGCAGGAGACTGAGGGGTGACCTCATTAATGTTTATAAATATGTGTGAAGGGGGAGCGTCAGGAGGACAGAGCCAGGCTCTTCTCAGTAGTGTCCAATGGTAGAATAAGGGGCAACTGGTGCAAGATGGAGCACAGAAGGTTCCACAAACACAATAGGAAAAACTTTTTCACTGTGAGGGTGACAGAGCACTGGCACAGGCTGACCAGGGAGGTTGTGGAGTCTCCTTCTCTGGAGACATTCAAAACACGCCTGAACGCATTCCTATGTGACCTGCTCTAGGTGATCCTGCTTTGGCAGGGGGGTTGGACTAGATGAGATCTCTTCCAGGTTGGACTAGATGAGGTCCTTTCCAACCCCTAACATTCTGTGATGTGATAGTGTGAGATAAGAGCAAAAAAATGAATGGTTTGGGGAGGCATTTGGCTTTCTAAACAGCATACAGAACTAGTGACTACGATTTTCTTTTGGAATTCTACTCCAGTTTATGGGCTGAATTGCAGCACACCTACTTTTTTGGAGAACACATCCTGTCAGTGTTGCACAGAATCAGTCCCATGCTTGAAACTTGAGATGAAGTGTTCTCCCCCTGCAGCTACTGCGCAGAGCTGTAAACGTCAGCTGCCTTGAATGGCAGCCTGCTATGGAGTTGATTGTTTCCCAGGGCTGGATCTTCAGCTAATTCAGGGAACTTGAAAGGCCACAGAACTGGAATCCCTAAAGCTGACTCATCCCTGAAACTGGATTGAATAGGATGCTACATGATGTGCCTATGCCCCTTCTGACACTGTCTCTTTGGACAGTGCAGAGAAGATAAGGACTGGCCGGTGAGCCTGGCTGCCCTATCAGCTCTGTGATGCAGGCCCATGTGCTCTTCAGAGCTACTGGGTGGTGTCTTGACTGCAGCTCCCTAGCAATCTCTGCTAATGATTCTTGCCTGCCTCTGATTCCTGCTCCTGCCCTTTTCCCACACCAGTTTTTTTTTTGTCCTGCACTGCTGAATTCTTCTCTCACTGTTCATCCTGAGCTTATCAAAGTATTTTTTTTCCTGACTACAGATTGGTTCTTGTTTATGATTTAACTTAGCCCTTTGGTTTGAAATAACCCTTCATAACTCAAATGTTTGAGCCTACTGTTAGCATGCATCATTTCGCTAGTACTCTGGGCCTATTGTGGACTACAACATAGATTCTGATTGCTGCTTCCTGCAACATCAGTAAATATTCTCTACATCCACTGAGGAAAGAGAAGAACCATCTTTGCTTAATTTTCTCACTAAAAAATAATTAAATCTAGGCTTAATATTAAGAAACATTTTCCACCAATAGATAATTGTTGGAATGAAACGCACATCATAAAGACTTTCTAGAACAGAGTATACAAAGGTGTGAGACTAGTCGCTCTTGGTCTTTCTCCAAAGCGGCGAAATGTATTACCTGTCTTGTAGAGGTCACCTCCATCCCAACATTTCAGTGATTGTTTTCAATATATCAGATTTAACCCTTTTGTACATGAGGGCACATCTTTCTACATCATTAAGCAGTAATGAAGAAGAGAGACAGTGATGTATGAATGGTACCACAAAATTGCTCTATCATCTAAAATTTAAGAAAATATGCTTTCAAACAAATAAACATATCCATAGCACTCCCATTTCTTTTCTGTAGTTTTTTGCAGTTGTTTCTCATGTATTTATTAGGACATTGCGTTTTATTATATTTTTCCTTGCACCTCTTTTTAAAGAGGAAAGACAGTCTAGTAATTGTTAAGGCATAAGAAAAGGCATAGAAAAGAATCAGGGTGCTATATACCTCTCCATTTCTTTCCTCTGTGGGCAGGTCTAGACATGCCCTTTCTGTCGACCCTCAAATCTTTCTGGATTTGAGTCTGTGATGGTCTGGAAGCCATGTGGCTGTATTTGCATTCAACCTGAACTAACATACCCTTCTGTTGGTGTCATGCTAACAAAACATGCCTTCCAGAACAGAGCTAGTGTATATTGCTTGGCCACAATAGTGTGTCAATGGAGTTGTTTTCTGCGTCTAATCACAGAAATGTGCCCTGAATCACAGTCACTGAATTTTGATACCTCACAGGTTTTGGAATACCTTGAGGCAATTTGAGCCTGAATTCCAGAATGCTGATTATCCAACACCCAAGGAGTGCAAAATGAAACAAAAAGTCAGTTCTGCAGCACACTATCCTATCAGATTTCATATATGAGCAGAGCAAACAATACATGCCTCAATGAAACAAGGTTAATTATTTTTTATAAAGTATGCTGAAATAATCAAATGGATAACACTCTGTGTGTATTGTACATTCATAATAAAGGTTTATTAAAAATTATCATGTTTTCTATATACACATATCTATTTTTTCCTGTTCTCAGAACAAAGGAAAAAGAGTTTGTTTTCATTTGTATATGCTGTTTTACTCATCTGAGTTATTTGTAATTCTGAACAGGATCCATAATAATAATTTTGTTATCTCCCAGCTGATTATGTTAGAAAGGAATATTTTTTTTCCCTTAATTTCATATACACACAGTGCATAAACAATTCCATCTACACTCTCCATTTAATTAAATCCACAATATGGAAAATATGGATAAACATTTCCCCAAAAGCCAGAAGTCTTTGCTTTCATGGGCAGAATGAGCTTTGGGTCTAAAACCTCTATTTTTTTTCAGAACAATACCATTTGTCTTCAACTACAGAAATATTCCTGAAACAAAAGGGAAAACAAAAGCAGACATCCTGCTCCTGTTGCATAACGAGCTGCATAAAACCGGAAAGATAAATATTCATAGTGCGGAGTGGAGGCATCTCCAGCAGGTTCTTTCTGGCCCCCTAGGGTGAGATGGTAGTCCCAAGCAGGGAGATGCTGACGGCAATACTACCTGATACTGGTGTGATTAGAGGACACCCAACATCCTGCAGGATTAGCTATAATGTATTGTGCTGTGCTTTTTTTCTTCATCAAATAGCAGCTGCTAATAGATGTAGCCTTTAAGAGCATACAGCTGACCCCACCTGTTACATTTCACATCTACATGCCCTTTATTGCCTAGACATGCTGTATCTTTGCTGTAGTTTATGGTTTCTCTGTCCCAGGCTTCAAGCAGAAAGATTTGCATCCATTTTTGATTGGATCTGTAAAGAATATTTATATGGAATTTTGCTTGTAAAATACACAGTACCAAAAATGTGGTTGTGCGTAAAGGAGAAACAGCAATTTTCTTTTACCGCAGTTCATTCTTTCCTCATCTGAGAACAGTATGTTACAATTACATGGAGACACTTCGCTGAATTCTCTGTAATGTCTTTCTCTACAGTTTATCTTTGCTTACGGTCGTAGGTCTAAAGGTTTGTTTAATATGCAAAGCATTTTGACGTGGGATAATGAAACAATTCATGCAACTATATGTAATGTTTTAAAAGAATCCTGAAATTAAATGTGACCACTGCTAAAAGATGTAATGCAGAAGCATAAAATATGTATGAAATTATGTAAATACACTGGAAAACGTCTTCCAGCTAAACTTGTCTACCAGTTTTCTGAAGGCTTGCCAAACTTGAAATAAAAGCCACATTGAGCAGAATGTTTAGACATCTGGATACCTTTCCTTTAAATTCCAGGAAAATATTCTGTATCCAGTTTGAACTGCAGCTACCTAAGTCGCTATTTCCACTACAGTCAAAATAGTTATTCTTTGTAATTTCCTGTTTGTCATATTACTTCTCTTCAACCAGCTGATCAAAGATACTCTCAATATTTTTGTAACTGTTTTTCCTGCCTAATTTTCTATTTAGTGTTTTAACAGGCTCAAGACTGCAGGCCAACTTTTTTTTAATTTGACCTGTTCAGGCTTTCAATCTTTAGCCTTTGGACTTCGTTCCACTGCTAGTGCTGTACAATTTATTAAAATGAATTGAACACTGCAAAAAATATTAACAAAGTTCAGCAGTTCACCAAATTTACTGTTGAAAATTATTTCTGCAGTCATGTTCATGTCACAGGAAATTCCTTGAATACTGAATCTATCTCAGGCAATTTTAAGCAGTAATAAAGCTAGGAAGCAAGTCACACAATTCTGTGAAACTTCTGTTTTAAAAGTTTATATGAGTTAGCTCAAAAAAAAGAAAAAAAAAGTTTAATTTAGCTTATTCACACAACAAATACTCGATTTTATTGAAATGTCACTAGAAACCTTTCAAACTGAGCTTAAATGTTGTTAACTTTTACTTAATTTACATTAAAAGAACACCAAAAATTATGTTACTTCAAACCCTTACTACACAGGGTCACAAAGTTTTCTTAGGTTTTACACTTATAAATCAGAAATCACACCTGCTGAGCACCAGTGAGATATAATAGTAAGAATATGAAGATTAATGTGTTTAATCTTTCATACACATCAAAACATCATCAAGAAATGAACTATAAATTCATCATTAAAAAGTTACACTGTTTAAAGATAATATAAACACTAATGTTAACTAGCAGTGTCCCATGTAGAAATTTTTATTGATAGAGGAGGTTCAGATTCTCATTTTGGGATTTTCCCTCTAAGCAGTTAATGTAACTATATTGTAAAATGTGAAATGCAATGGAAGTTTCATTCTAAGTAGAAATATCTTCTCAAAGAAGTAGAGTAGCATTTGTTGACAAATTTGTTAGTTTAAATTCACCTTTCACATGTCACACTGTGAGATAGAAGCCGATATGTTGCATTATATTTAAACGTAATTTAGTAAATTTAAATTTTGTTATAAGTCATACAGAAATAAATCATCATCTTTCCCTTTAAAATCTATATCCAAAACTAAATCTAAAAAGGTCTTCCCTCTAGTGGGTCTGCATTTCTTGCATAAAACCGTATTTGAACTCTGTATGTCAGGAAAATACATGCGAGTTATATAGCAGCCTTGAAAGCCCAAGCTGATGAGTAAGCAATACCCCTCTGAGAAGTGATTTTGACATCCGATGGGTTTCTCTGGGTAGATCTTCACTGTGCAAACAGCTTAAGAAAAAGTACAACAGTTAGCAACAGATTTTCCACAGATTTTCTTTTTAGTTAGTAACTATCTATTTAGAAATGCTTATCGGATGACAGAGAAAGTAAATTACTTGTGGGTGAGAGAGTTGTCTGGCCTGCCAATTAACAAAGAGAATTGGGTCAGATGTACAGCAAGTAAATTAATTACCTGAGTATGACTAGCTGACATTTGATAAAATAGCATGTCACATTGATAGGAAGCCCAACCCTGTCAACAAGGCTGAAGGCACTTAAAAGAAAGAAGAAAAGAAATAAAACGAGTAAATGTAAAGACTAGCAGAGACAAGCCAAGCAGCAGGAGAAATTTTCTTCTACAGCTTCCCTTTAGCATGAAGAAAGCAGAATGTACTGTATAATTCTTACAGATCGGCAGTGTCAAAAATACATATTACATGTGAAAAAAAAGAGCAATATTTAACACAGCTAAAACCACTTGGGTTCCTCTAACAGCATTATCTGAGTTTCATTACATATATATGTAGCTTTTTTCATCTGGCTTTCTTGATTGCATATATTGGTTGAAGGGCACAGAGAGCATAGAGTGTACAAGAGAAATGAATTAAAATTTGAAATCTTAATCTATTTCATTACTATGGAGTGGATTTTGCTGCAGTTTCTATATCTGTCAGGCTGGTCAGGAAAAAATGCTTATTCAGTTGTCATGAAATGCAGTGAGTGCTGAAGTACTTGATGCATGCTCACAGAAATTCTTTACAACACATCTGTATCTGAGGATCATCAGTGGATTTTATTCTCACAGAAACAGAAAAAAAATGTGTTAATTTCATAAAGCAAGTGAGATGTGGGGCAAAATGTTGTTTAAAACAAGTTCAAAACACATCAAAAACCCTAAAACCTGAGGTATCTACTTGGGTCAAAGTAGGGCCCAAAATGCTTTGCTCCCATGGTCACTTATTTACTGATTATGGCAGCTGGTGCTATTCCCCTTGTTTTCTTCAAAGCCTGGAGGTATGTGCCTTCTCCCTTTCCAAATGCTGCTCAGCTTGAAAAGAAGCACAGTTGATCCCTAAGAATTTCCTCCACATAAATTTTCGTATTTGCTCAAGAGAAAAGACCAGAAGATAAAGGGAGCAAAAGGATTTTAAATCCTGGAGAAGCTAAGCTGTTCTTCAGAAGATGCCTCTGTGCTGGCCTTAGGGCACCCTGAACAGCAGCCCCAGCACCCAGCAAGGTGGCAGCAAGTACTGGGATGTGTTCTTGGCAGCCAGTCTTTGGCTGATCTGGTACAACACACAGAGCCAGGAGAAAAAACTATTGCCCAGGATAATGTGTCTGCTTCTGTTGGGAGGAGGGGTGGTGACTGGGTGTCGATTTGTTTTTTTTCTTTTTTTCAGTTTTAGGTTTGGGATTTTTTATCCTTTTCCATTATGTTTCAGAGATTTGTTCCAGACTAGTAGCCTATGGGCTGAGGAGATGAGAATTCAGTCAGATATAGAGCACACAAAAAAGTGTGACAAATTGCAATGACAAGGTTGTGTTAGTAGCTTATGATGTAGTGAAATGAAATCCTGAACCAGGGAACACAGACAGTGGTGTGCTATATGCTATAGGCATCCAAGTTCAGAGAGAGGGGGAGAGGGGTGCAGTAGGGGTAGGAGCACTGAGCCAGTAGAATCATCAGTGCCATTACTGCCAGCCTGTAACATGCCGCTCATCAACAAATTAAGTCATTTTTCTTGCACTCAGTATCAAGGAGTAGAGTGATACAGTTGGTATTTAAACATCATGAAATATGTTATTAGATACGCACAGCTGGAGGTAAAGAAATACAATGTTTTGGTCAGAAGATTTCAAGCCTGCTGGCTGAAACATTTAACATTTTATTTCCATCTGTGTATGTCTTACAGAACTGTCTGGAACTTAACACTTCCCAATGGAACATCCAAGAACTTTGGGGAAAGCACTCATTTTTAAAAAATATTCTGTCTTCATCACCAGTCCATTTTGTCTTTCTGTCTAATAATTATGAGATGGCATGATCCTTGCAAAAATGTTGAGCCAAATTCTTTATTTCCTCTTAGCTAGTACACAAAACCATCCTGGGCCTAACTACCATTCTGTCTGAGCATCTTCTGAGGAACACTTTCATAGATTTTATCCTTGCAATCAGTAAGACAGATAAACATTGATTCTATTTTCCAGATAAGGCAGAGAGACATGCAGTTGACTAAGAGCCTTGCCCAAAAGTTCATTCAGACTGTCACTGACCTGAGAACAGGACTCATGTTTCTTTCAGCACTTTCTCACTCAAACTGATCCTCCTAAATTTCCAGAATCTAAGGGAAATGTAGTTGTAAAGGCCAAATAGCATTCTGCACAGAAAATGTCATACAAGGATAATACAGGCCCCTGGCACTAACTGATGCTTATATTTTCTTTGGCCAAATATTTTTTTATGTATTATGCACTGCATGAACATAAACAAATACAACTTTAATGTGTACCTCTTTGTCATTTGTTGACATCCAGTCTATCCACTTTCCAACTCTTCCAGACTCCTTAAAAAAGAAATCTTCATTTATTTTTTTTTCATGAGTCAATACCCAAAAGAATTATGTATTTATTGAAAACTAATCTCTTTACACTGGAAAAGTTCTTTTTGCTATACTCTGAAGATAATTCTCAAGCCTAACTTCCTGAGATTTCTCTCTTCACATTTGCTATATTAATGACTAAATGATCACACTTAACAGAGAAACATTTCCAATATTTCATGTCACTTCACATACATTTACTCTTCTTTTCAAAACTAAATGGAATAAGGAATCAATATTCGTCTTTCGATAAACTGACATACAAATATGTCTCTGTACAAAACGAAAAACAAGGTAGTAATGCCTCATACTCTTTCAAAGCCTCTTCATTCTGCTTTCTGAATTTCTTTCCACTTCAGATAGTAGAGTAACCCTTAAAATTTTACATGAATACTCAGTCTACTGTATTTTCCCCTCATATTTTCAAGTTCTGGTATGTTATAGAATTTTATTTTATATGTATGGCAATATGGAAGTCCTTAAAGGAAATGCTGGCATCTGAGTAAAATGCAGCTTTGTCATTTGAATTATTTGGCAAAAAGAACATATAATGTATTTTCTTGGCAATCAGGAAGGTGTTGAGTTTATGACTTGAAGGAGCAGATGTACAAAGAATTCATATAAAAAAATATTGGGACATGACATGGTTAGCTAAATAAGTAGTCTTGGGGAGAAAACACCAGGTAACAGTGTGCTTTTTAATCTGGGAGAGGAAGGTGCTAACCAAACAGGAATCAATAATTGGAAACGGAATCAGTTTCTAAACCTCTAAATCAGATATCAGATACAGATATGAAACAGTAAGGATAATTAACTAATGAAAAAAACTACTGAGGAAAACAGTAGATTCTCCATCTGCTCATCTGTACCAATCAAGACCAACTGCCTTTTTTTTTAGGCAAGCTATATCAAACATAAATTAGCATACTTCCTACAAGGACAACTGGGTGGAAATCTGAGACTAGATAAGCTAAAAATTTCTTCCTGCAGGCTGCAAAATCTTCGTTAAAAAGGTGCTGTACTTTAGCTAACTGAAATAGTAATATTAACTATTAAATTAAAGAGCAATCCAGGGTTGTCTTTTTGTGTGGTTAATGCTAAAGGTTCCCTTATCAGCAGTCATGATACTAAAAACAGAGATTGGGAGGATTATCTCAGTCCATCATATACTCTTTGGACAAAACCAATATTTGAGCCTGAAATTAATCCTAACACAGAGAAAGAGAAAATGCAGATAGATTGTTAACACGAAACATTATGAGTAGCTAAAGAATCAATATGTCCATTGTTTCATAATTTCAGGTTTTAAAATGCTGAGCACTCATTTAGAGAAAAAAATATCCTCTATCCTTATATCACATCAGTACTCTGTCTGTACAGAAAAGGGCTGTGTCCTTATAACTGTGTCAAAATTGTTTAAGTAAAATTATTGTTAAAAACTCTTCTGAATTCATCTCAAGTTCTGCAGTTAGATAAAGGCAAAACAAATGAGCAAATCCAAGTCTGTCAATTCTCTAGCATGAGACAGAAGTGTAAACTAAGCTACAGTAAACTTCCCCTAAGAGAAATAAAGAGGCAAAATGACAGCTGATTTATTCTGTTTTGCTGTAGAATCAACCTAACCAGGTCTAGAGGAAGAGAAAGGGGATCAGGTACTTGAATGAAATGGTTCTGATCTTTGTAATAGTTTTTCTGTTGGGAGGCAAATACAGGTGTCTAAATGAGCGGTAGGCTGTAAAAATCCAAGTGTACATGCTCAAAAACTCTGTTAGCACTATACAGTGAAAGGCTTTGTATAAGCTAGAGTCTGCTTGATATAATATTGTAAATGATTAATTATTATGGCAAATTTTAAATAGTAATTAATTGCTAATGAAGTGAAAGTCTATATGAAAATAAAACTCTCTTTGCTATTGCCACTTAAGTGAATATAGATGTGCTCCTGTAAATGAGGTTATAATCACACATTGTCGGCACATTCTTGATATAAATTTGAAAAGAGACTTTTATACTAACTGAATTGTACACAGTTTAAAGAAGCCTTCAATACTGCCTGATTTACAAGTCGAATTTGGGTATTTTGTTCAAGGTAATTCCTTTCTGGAGGAAAAACGAGTATAGTTAAGGACATTCTTAGTCTTATTTTAATTTGAAGTATGTCAATTATTAAACCGAAAAGTCAAAGTTAGTTTGCTTTTGACTGTACATTCTTCAGACTCTCCTGATGATTAGGAACTGTGAACATCAATGATACTGAGAAAGACTTGGGGGAGAAGCCTGTCTTATAAAAGGCAATGTGAAACCGGTCAATTGACTGAGGATTAGGAAGGTGATATGGTATAACAGGGCATGTCTCAGAGCTGGTGAGGAGTACAGGGTAAACCTGGGGTATTATAACTGATGGAGAGGCCAAATCTGAGGTACAATCAGATGAGTAGAGAGGTTAAGTTAAAGGAGAAGATACTACAGAAAGTTGGTATGGTTGAACCTAAACTGACAACATGAATTTAATTAATTTTGAAAGGGAAAGCTGTGGTATTATTTACTTCATCTTTTTTCCTGTGAACCACCTCTGTACATCTTAGAAATATCAGTTGAATATGCTAGACCTCTTGTATGAGGTCTGTCTAGTGTAAAAAGTACATAGTTCTTTGGAATTTTGTCAAAAGAGGTTTCTATCTTTGGCACAGCTGAGGTAAGCAAAATTTCTCCTGGTTTAGATTTTATAAGAGGCCTGGGGAACATTGTCTTAAGAAAATGACTTTGGGATAAAGTGCTAAAGATATTTACATTTTTTCTCCCAAAATGACAATAAATCACTATTAAAGATTCAGAACCCAGAGCTTTACAATATTAAGTCTACGGCCACATCCTCTTTCTTCAGGGAAAAATCTTTTTCCTACTAATTCTGAATCGAAACATCAGCGTCCATTTTCCATTCTTAATTTTGTACTCTCACTATTTTGTCATTATTATTGTCACTATAAAAGAGAGAGCCTGAACCACAGGCAGGTTCATTTCTCCACAGTCATGGAATTCAAGTTACTTTCTGTTCTGTGTGAACTAACAGGTTTGTCCACAACAAGAAATTTGTGGCTTCCAGGTATTAATTAATGCCTTCACACAATATAATCTGCTTCCGCTTTTGTCACAACTAAAGAGATAAAATAGTTAACTGTAAAGTAATTTTCACTGCTCTCACAGTCTAGGTTTCCTTACATGAAATGCAGGGAATAAAGCAATTTATTATGAATATAATTTACTTTCTAATGTAGATGGCCTATATATTCCAGCAAATGTTTACCATCACCATGCTCTAGTTAACCAGTAAAACACTGAATAGAAACAGCTCACTGCATACTTTTCGTATAAGTTACACTAATGGATTCTTATTCACTGGCCTATATAGTGCTGTAAGTACTCAGTAATGAAAACATGAAATGGATTCTATAAATGCATTCCTAACATATAAAAGACAATATATTTCCTGAGAAGCTTGGACATACAGAGGAAGTATTTTTCTAGAATGTGGTCAAATCTTTGAAATTGGCCCATAGAGAGTGAAAGCACGAATATTACTTAGAGATCCCCCCACAAAATCCCCTAAAAATGCAGTAATAGAAAAGCTGTGAGACTCTTTTGTTCCACTCCCAGTCCTCTGTATTTTTTTACCTGGTCTGTAAATCTCCATATTTTGGAAATACGACTTGAGGAGGAAAGAAAGTATGGGACGGGGGCTGTATGGTGAGAGGCAAGTTTGAGGACAAAGGCAAGGTTGCAGCAGCAGGCTGCACCTGGGAAGAGCTCAGATTTGGGGAGCTCCCAGGGGCAACATGACTCCAATGCCTCGAGCTTTGGTGCTCGCAGAGCTCTGGGTGCCAGATGCAACCAGCTGGTGAGCCCATCAGCTGCGCCTGGCACTGGGCCACTGCACGGCCCTGGGAATGCCTTGGTTGTCAGATGTCTACAGCATGAGACCTGACAAATCCTGTCCTCCTGTGAGATGGTGCTGCTTCATACTTCAGAGATCATTCTTGCACCCGCTACTAGCTGCACTTATTTATTAATTCATTCATTTATGCATTTTCTGCCTCAGAATTGAATTCTGAAGAATTCAAATGGCAACCCTTAATTGTACCTCGTTTTCCACTGTCCAAGAATAAATACAGCATCAGACTAGGAATCCAGAAGAGTGGCAGGCTGTCTGCAGCTCGCTTCCCTCCGTTTTTACTGGCTAAGGCTGCCAAACCCAATAGCCAGTAAAAACAAGACCTTAAAATGCTGTCACTGACTTAGAAGTACTATCAAACCCGTACACTCTGCTCAAGCTCATTTTCCACAGACAGGAAAATCAAAGAATCCAATAATAACAGAAAAATCTTCTGGGAGAAGGGGAGGAAGGGGAGGCACAAAAGAAAAGAAGGTCCTCTGCCAGGAAGTAGAGAGAAGTTAAGAGTCAGTTGTAAGTACTCGTAGTCCGTTGGTAGAAACAAAGTAGATCAGCCTAATTCCTCTCCCTGTGCACAGCCAGTTTGGCGCTCAGAGACACAAATGTTCATCATCCCAGGAAGAAACCTGAACTAACTTCTTCAACCAGAATTTTAAAAAGGTGAAATATCTCCAATTCCCTTGTGTCCTCTGCTGCCCCTGCCACTCTTCTCAGTCAAGTTACCATCAAAGGAAATAACTACTAGGTCTGTGGGACAGTCCCAGTCCATTTAGATGTTTTTACAAATTACATGACTGGATAAATTGAGGCAGGGAATGACTAGGACTGCAGATTGATTTTTAGCCATAAGCTATGCCATTAGAATCTTGACTGCAGTAGAACTTCCTCTTACGTTAGGGACTCAGCATCACGAGCAGATTACTTATATGACATTGTTTCTAGAGGAGAGAAAGCTTGTTAGGTTTCACATATCTTGCACCAACTGAGAGGGCAGAGCCATAGATGTCCTGCAAAAGGCAGAGCAGACCTAACTCTTACATCTCTTAGGCACAGGTGTGAAGATCTCGATTTGGATTTCCTAACAGAATGAAGACAGGAGCTTGGATCCCCCAAATCCAAAATTCTTTTTCTGCATTCAGAACCTTTTAAGGTTCTGATAAGAATGAAAATGTAGTAGTGAACATTTATGTCCATATCAAGCCACTCATTCTGAAAGAACCATTATTATATAGAGAAAGAGAGAGGAATTAGTTAAATGAAATGAAACGAAATACGGCCACTTCTGCAATGGAGTGCGGCAGATGTGTAACTCAACACAATAGCTCAGGACAGGCAGTGAGGAAGAATATTATGTTCAGCTGAAAAAGTGTTCTCTGATTCATGAATATAGTTTAGTTTTGTTCTATTTATTTGGCCTTCACTTCCCTATCCAAGCAGCTGGTGCATGATGGTGGAATTCTGCCTTCACTTTTAATCACAAAGGCATTTTAGTTTCAATCAGAAATGCACTTTATTTTTTCAACAAAAAAAATGAGAATTCATTGACATTTTCAAAATATGTAGTTTATGACATAAAAAAAGGTTGCTTAATCGTTGTTAGAGGACTTTCATCTTTTAAACAGCTCTGAGAAGAACCTTCTTTCATTTCAGGTTAGGGTGCAAGAACATGTAAATCTACAGCCACACTGCTGCTCAGGGTGATGTCTGGCACAGGGAGCACCTGCTTTTAACAGAAGTTCGAGCTGGAGATAAGAAGGTAAAGATCATCCTGGGTTTTAGCAGCTTTTATCCAATCAGAGGCCATGATTTTCTTAGCTCACGTTAATAATTATTATTTAAGCATGACAACCTCAGATAATTTTGCTTCCTTGCACTAAATCTTCCTTGGATCTTGTGATACAGCAGCTCCTGTATCTGGGTCGTTATTCATTGTTATACAGTATAATGCCACTGAAGGATTAAGCTGATATTAGCAAATGCATTATGAAGCCACAAGTAATCAAGCTTAATGCAGAGTGAGATTTGGAAGTAAAAAGTATTCAGACTAAGATGTTAGCAGTGTGTTATGAAAATGGTTTAATCTCTGGTTCTAAGTAGCTAATATATGCTGAATTTTAACATCAGTGTGCAACTTTGATTATCATCTCCTAAATACATAATCCCCATAGCAATCCCACTAAAAAGTGGGAGCTTAATTGTCGCCTTACAGTCTAGTACCTTTCACCTTCACATAATGCTACCATGATGGCTTTTCAAAACAGCAAGAAGGAGAAGAAGAAAGAAGAGAGAAGAAAATCAACCAGAAGAATTTGCCGGCAAGACATTCTAACATCCGTTTCAAAAGTCATAGATTACAATTTAAAATGGAAGTCCCCTTTTGAACAAAGAAGGAAAGGTTATGAGAAAATACAGTTTGAAATTATTGATGTAAAAAGCCATACGTGATTGCATCTGTCCTATAGCTCCCCCAAATGCACTGAGTGGATATTGCTGAAACATAATGGAAATAAGAGCAAGAGGGGATTTGACAACAGTGACTCTCATTATCACTTAGAATGCAGGTTGATGTGTCTCTCATGGAATATCTGCTTTTCTCATTCAGCTTACTTTATGGACTGTGTGTCAGATGGATTGTATGTGCTGTGCTCAGATAACAGTGGAAACATGTGACAATCATGTAAATTATAATTAAAAAATAAAGTAAATTGACCATTGATTGGTTTTTTTTCCTTTATCTTACTTTCCTGCTCAAGCATTCAAATAAAATGATTGTGAACTTGAAGAATTTCTGTTTCAATGCCCTTTACCTTTGCAGGTAAAGGAGTTAGTGGGTTCAGCTTTAGTTCTTTAGGTTTTCTGTGTTTGTCTGGGGTTTTTTGCCTGGTTGTTGGAGTTTTTTTTTCCTCCTTGCAAGGACTATTTAGAAATGGTGCAGCAATTATCTCTTTTTTTGTCATCAAAGTTTCTATCTCTGCATCTATTTACTCAGTATTACACTGGAACAGTAAACAAGCGACAAGAAACACTGATGTGTTAATCCAAAAACTTTAACTTGGCTAGAGCTGTAATGAAGCATGTGAGACACTGCAATTCATTATTACAAACAGGTTCATATCTTGACCAGCTATTGTTAATCACAAAAGAGTCACCTTTCTGGATTACATATTGGTCTTGTGAAAAAAAAAGCTCAGTATAACTTTGCACTCCTACCTTTACTTCAAGGCCTTTTTGGTATCAAACGAATAAGCCCTTTTATTAAATTACCTTCTTTGAGATTCTCAGAGAAATATCCTTTGCTTCCTTCATTCAGTTTTTCAGAGCCATGGTGCTGATGACACTCAGAAACCTCTTGGTATCTTTACAGATTATTCCTCTTCCTCGATTCCATGTGTCAGAATTGATTCCCAAACATATTTATCTACATTTTGTTAATTGCAATTTAAAATTGTATTCTAAAGGGTATACATTTAGACTATAGTAATTGTGAAGGCGAGCAGTTATTTCATTGGGTTGTCACTCCTTCCAGAAATCAAACCCTCCCTGTCATATATAAATAGATTGCTTGATATACATGCAATATCCTGTTGGTGTCATGCACTCTTTTCTTTAATCTGACTGACATAGCACATAATAAAATGCTCACTTCAATATATGTCTGTTGCATTTTGCCTAATTCTGGGCTTAGTTTAATATTAGTCATGAATATTTCCTACAACTGGATATGAATTTGAATATATAAAAGACACATTTTATGCTCATGCTGCAGCACTTGCTTCTCCCATATTTTTTATTGCTTGCCTTGCTTGTGATGAATTAAGTCATCTGAAGAAAAGGAGAACGGGAAGCAACAGGGACTGGAGCCGTTATCTTTATCCACAAGGCAGGAGTAGAATGTGAGAGGGAGAATTGCATTCTTTGCACTTTATTTTTCCATAAGTAACTCACAGCAGTGAGCTGGAGGGAGCCAGCCTCTCCAGTGGCCATTGCAAGAGGAAATGCAGAATTCCAGCATATTAAATCTCAGACTTCTTTTCATAAAAAGGTACTTGATCAGAAAACATCAGCATTTTTATTCTATATATAATTCATATGGGTTGTTTTCCAGGGGAGGTAGAGATTGGGTTGACACTTTGTTTCACTTCTGTCCTGATGCATATGTAAAGCAATGTCATCTTTGGGTAAAAAGCTGTTTGCAATCTGTGCCCTGGATGCTTAACTATTTGTCTGGGGTTTTTCTAAGTGGAAATTATTGTAATTAACAGAAAAATATTATCACTTTTTCAATATTCCTGCCCGAGAATATTTCTAAACCTTCTGAGAATTATTTCGTCAAGATTGTACAACAGTCCACTTCTCATGCACATATAATTGAAAAGAGTCTCTTTAAGGAATCTGTAAAGCACTGACGAACCATTTGCTTTTCCCTCTGTCTGCCTTGTCTTCTTACTCTTGCTACCAGAAACAGACAAAAGGTGAACCTTTCTTTTAAAATGCATTTGAGCTCGATTTCATAAGAATATACAGAACTTGATCAACATCGGGAATGTAACTTTTCTCTTATGTTTTTTAAGATACTTCCTGCAGTCAGATCTTCCTGACTGACTTTCAGACAGATGGCCTAGTGCTTAACTAGTGGTATTAACTATTCTCTCCAAACACCTGCTCCAGGTAACAGAGTTTTATTGAACTATTCTTGAGGGTCATTTTGGCCCTGGTTTTTGCTTGTTTACTGGAGACACACATTCAGATTTTCTTTAGGGAGGATTCAGTTTTTGGAGGACTAGTCAGGAAACCTTAATTTGTTATATTAAAACTGCCGTGCACAGCAATTATTTTTACTGTAATTGGAGAGTTGATAGGGATTCTGAAGATGTTCATTTGTGTTTTCAGTTTCTGAGGAATGCATTCAGCAGAGTATCTCTCGAAAAATAATATTATCAAACTATACTTCTATTATTGGACTAGATACTTAATGCATCTACTTTTATACCTGAGAAGGAAGAATGAGGCAGCATGTTCAGAGACTTGTTTTTATTAGTTTCAGGTGTTTTCACCTTTTCTATGGCTATTTGGTCACCTGAAATGTACCTGAATCATACCTGAAATATACAAGCTGAGGTGGTTTTAGCTTCTTCCTTTTTTAAAGACCAGGTAATGAATGTTATGAAGGGGAAGAGAAGAAACGATAGTCATTTCTTTGCTTCAGCAAGTCAAAATCTTTCAAGTTCCACGGTATTTTTGGCTTGATGTACCACCTACCAAGACCTGCACATAACTTGTAGCTCTGTTTCACCATTTGGCCATAGATAGCTCTTTTTTCACAATGCATGAAATAGAATAGAGTTTCAGACTCTCTTTCAAAACTGCCTACGGTGTTTTCATATTGGGTGACCTTGCCTCCTCATGGATAGAAATGATGGAAAAAATAAACCACTGTCTAAAACAGATTAGATGCCAAACCTAGTTAGAACTTGCCTAATCCTATAACAGTATGTCAGTTAGGGACTTACTTGACCTAAGGAAAAAAAGATCTGAAAACACTATTCTAGCTGATTACTTATTCAGCTTGATTATACTGCAGCCACAGCTTTATTACAGCAGACAAAGTACGGTCATGCAAATTTAGCCCACTTTCCATCACCCTCTATAAGGCATCCACAGAGTATGTTAAAATGTACTTTTATTCAACAATGCAACCAACATAGAACAGATTAATTGCCAAAACAACACAGTGAAATCCAAACAGAAAATGCTTCCTAGTTAGACAAGGCTTTTGAAACAGTGCCCCACATTGTTCTTGCTGAGTGATTCTGACATACTTAAGAAGTTTTATGGCACTAATGACACTATTACAATTGTTCTGCAAATCCTGAGTTACTTTTTGCTATTGTCTTAATACTAACAGCTTTTTATATATAATTATTGTCAACATGTATCTCTCAGGATAATTAAATAAATTTTAGATAGCTCTTTCTTTCTTTGAGAAGAAGACAAATGATCAAATGGGTGTGTGTACAGAAGAAAATATGGAAGAACCACAGAATAAAGCTTTCTTTCTGTAGCAGTAGAACATATTGGATGTTACACGCCAGACCCAGTGTTATTTTGCTGAATGCTATAACAGTCAAATTAGCTAACCCAAAGGGAATGAAAAAGGTGTTTAGAACTAGTGACAGTACTTCAAAAAATGAGGCTGGGTCAAGCACTATATGAGCACTAAAGCGAGTATGGAGTATAATAAAGCAACTTGTTTTTTTGAATAGCTGGGCACAGTGTAGGTAAGCCTATTGTTCCCCAAAGGCTGCTTGCAGTTACTGTTAACGCACTTCTGTGCTTTTACCAGAGCCTTCAGTAGCTGTGACAGTGCTTGCAAATGTGATGCTCATGACAAGTCTGTCTGCTTCTAAAGCATGTGAAGAAAGCTGAACACTTTTAATAATACTAATGGAGAGATAATCTTTAGCTTCTGATTTTTTTCCTTTTGAAAATAAAAGTGGGAGGTTTGTTTTAATACTCTGCCCTTTTCAGAAAGGTTGTAAGAAGCAATTGAGCCCCCTCTGCAGAAAGCTTCCCTTTTCAAGTTTTCCACTTAATTAAAATACCACATTTTAGCTTGCTAGAAGTGAATTCTTCACCATTACCTTTTAAAGAAGTAAAAAAATAAATAATAGCAGCAATCCTCTGTCAGTATAGAAGTGTTTCTGTTAGTTTGTATGCACAAAGGGATAATTCTATACTTTTAAAGTCCCCATTAAAGAGCCAAAACCTGTTCTACAGCTTCTGTGTTAAAGATATCTGAATACCGCAGATAGCATTAAAGGCTACAAGAGTAGCCAATTAGGCCGCATTAATATGCAAATTTCTGCAGAAAAGAATATGTAAAATGTTTTGAGATTATTTAGGAGTGTAAAAGAAAGACTGGACTCAAGAGCTAAAACGATGCTATTATGCACCTACGGCTGCACATATGTATGTAGCCTCTAAAGCACTAATGACACTGTCTTTTGCTGCTAAATAAAAAAAAGTGTAATCAAAATCTTGGTTGTGGGTTTTGTTTTTTTTTTTTTTCCAAAGGATAAGAAGTTATCCTGAACAAAAATTACCTAGTTAATATTCCAAAATAAGAGGGTTTTCACACAGACTCAGAAGATGTGTTGTGGATCACATTTCCCAAATATCTCCTAATGCTTTGGTAGACCACTATCCTGTAAAATGCATAGCCAGGCATGAATATCCTCTCCCTCCTATATAGCAGAGATTAATTTTGCACTTGTTCTTCCCTGTTTCGCACTTTTTTGCGGTGTTTTAAAATTTATGCATGTTCTGTTTAACTAATTATTCAGAATTTGCAGCAACTTTTATCCAGTCCATCAGATGTAAACCCAAAATTTCTATTTCACTTATGTAATTAAACTACAAGTGATAAGGGTGTTTAACAATTCGTGTAGATTTCCATTAAATGTTGAACACCAGTTGTGTGTGCATGCCTGTGTGTCTCTGTTCTGCGTCTACGTGTTTATGCTGTTTCTCTGCTCTGCCATCGAGTTCAGTACGTTTGTCTTTAAAACTGAGCCCCACTGGGCTCTGTGCTACACTCTGCAACATGCCATCCAACACAACTTATCACACTGTGACAGCTAATATTTAAAAAACACATGCGTATTTTGAGGTTTGATAACTGCTATCAATCTCGATAATGGGTATAGAATCCAAAATTCTGACAGATGCCGAGTGGAAGGAACATCCACTGTGAACAGTGAACGACAGAGAAAATGAACAAGAGAGGCAGATAGTCTGTGTATCTAATTACAGATAAAACAAATAAATAATGCAGAAAAAGCAATTAAAAATATCTACTGAGGTTTGCAAATTCAGAAAGGCTGTATGCCTATCAAGGCCACCTAGCTGTTTTTAATTGGACTTTTTGTTATTGAAGGGTTTGGGTCTTACCTTATGGATTTTTTTTATGGTTATATTTTCAGGACTCCTGGTAAAATTCAACACAGCACCTTGGTTTCAAAGAAGCTGCCAACAAGGAACAGAGTAAAATGTGTAAATGTGAGGCTTTGATGCTTCGAAAAGGCACTCTTAAGAGAGAGTTAATCAAGTTAGAGTGACCTCCAAAAGCAAAATTGCAGCACAAAGCATAATGGGTAATGCTATGTAAATTGCCATGTATGCAATCGAGATGTTATTATAGCAAGACCAAAAGGTGCCAGCTAATGACCTCTACATTTGATCTCTGGTTTTCTTAGGGGCTGACAATGTCTCTGGCTGAGACAATAGCCGCAGCCCGCTGATGAGCATGGAGAAGGGTAGGACACCTGTCTACAGCTGCTCTTGCAGCCTCAGTAGACCAGATCTAGGTGCTGCTAACTGACAACTGGAAGCACTGCTACAAAGTCATCCCTTAAATCAGCACTGCCTTAACTAAAAAGGCTATTATTATTACTATTAATTCAATCTGTTAAAAATTATTAAAAACACATATTCTCTTGCTAGTAACACTTCTTTTTGCAGCATGAATATGTGCTTATGTAAGACATTTGGAGAACAAAAGAAATTGCTGCTTTAACTCCAGAAATTTGTGGTGTTAGCCACTAAGTAATCCAAATAATTCAACAGTGTTTTAGATGAAAACAACTACTCTGGAACTTTGATGTCCTCTGCACATTATGTGTTGTTTAAAAAAGAAAAAGGGAAAATAACATCGATTTTGTTTCTGCATTCCTTGTAAAATACTCTAGATAGAATTTTCTATATGAAATCAAATTTAAAAAAATATTTTGTATTTGATTCATTCACTTGTCTTAATAGAAAATGTCTGAAATATATATTTAATTATGTATACATACATATACATATTTTATAAAATTACCATAGTTAATTATCAGAAAACAATAATTTTAGAAAAAGACAAGCTTATAATATTGATATACTTTCAATAATGTCAAGTTCCATTCTACTTACTATAACTGTTTTAAAGACAAAAATAATTGCTATGTAGACAATTTATTTTTTTTCTCATTTTTCAAAAATATAAGAGGTGCTAGGAATTTAAAAGTACTATTAATTTTATTTAGTACATTATGTTATTACAAAAAAACCTTGCTATCATAATTACGTATTTTGCACTCAGGTTGCAATAACAATTTTTTATGCACTCTTGCATGGATTTTCCCTTTGAGAGATACAATGCAAGGGCCCAATTCTACTCCCATTTAAAGAAATTGCCTCAAAAAGGAACATGATTTGATCTTGTAAGGTGTAATATTATAGATGAAGGATTTCATTTTTAGGCTCTGTGTTGACATATTATGTATGCAAGCCTAGATTTATTTTATATCTCACTATTGGTTTAGCTTGTGACAAAATGAATTAAACAATGTATAGGTTACAGATATTTCCCTCGGGATGGGGGTATTTGATCTTTTTCTATATTTCCCACACAATATTGAAATCAACATCTGAAATTTATGACAAATGTGTAGTTTGTTTCATTATTTTTTTTATAAGAAATGCAGTGTGTAGCAAAGTAGTGTTGAAGATGACGACTTTTTAATTAAACATGTTTGCATGTTAACATTTTACCTAAGTCATTTTTTAGCACTTTTTAGGTAATATAACCCGTGTGTATTTGTGTAGCCCTGATAATCCTCCTACACACAGTCAGAGAGAGATTGTAACAAAGGAATAGCAATACAAAACAGAGAACAATTCTGCTTGATTTTTCCATTGCAGTCATTTTATCAGGGACAGGGAATATTTTACAGTCGTGTGCAGATGAGGGTTGCATGCATTCACCAGCATTAAATTGTGGTAGAAAATGAAAAACCTAATAGCATTTTGATGTATTCCAGTTAGGTTTTCCATTAAGAGAAAAAGGTGATATGTTCACACCATTTGTCAGGAAAAGAAGAAATGAAGAAAATGTTGACAATTTCATTACACTGTGGTTATGGGGTGATCTGAACTTACCTATTACAAGATAAAAAAAAAAAGAAAAAAAAGAAAAAATGTTCAAGATATTATTAGTCGAAAACATTACTGTTTATAGTTACTTTAACTTCTGCTACAACTGTACAGTTGATATAACAGTATGAGATGCACATTTTAAAAGATTCCATATAATTCACAGTCTTGCTAAAAAAAAAAATGTATCCCTTTCAATGACATAGTATCAAACCAGTCTCACATTGTTCAACAGTTCTCTGAGTGCTTCTATTATTCTTTTTAAAACTCTGTATTTTTTCAGGAAATATTTTTCCCTTCCTTTCCTTTCCTTTCCTTTCCTTTCCTTTCCTTTCCTTTCCTTTCCTTTCCTTTCCTTTCCTTTCCTTTCCTTTCCTTTCCTTTCCTTTCCTTTCCTTTCCTTTCCTTTCCTTTCCTTCCCTTCCCTTCCCTTCCCTTCCCTTCCCTCTCTTTCTTGTAGGATTCTCAGCTTTTCTGATGAGAATATTTCCCCAGAGGAAACAGCAGCTGGACATTTCATACCAAAGTCAAAGAACTAAATGTGTATTTACAAAGTGCAAGGGAGTTAGGCTGTATCTTCAATCTTCTCCACCGGAAAAGGTATTATACAATGTATCTTTAATTAAGTTTTATTATTGCTTCCACAGACCTTCATATTACATATAATAAAATTAAGAACAGATATTTAGGTGGTCATAGCTGTGCCCAGTGGGATTTCTATAATTATATATCAGTAGTTGCTCTTTAAGAAAATATATTTGGGAGACAAGCATATAAAAGATCAGCACAATGAATTCTTTCATTTTGTCCCTCCAAGGTATCAAAATAAGACTCATAGAATAAAAATGAATAAATAAAAATAATTGTTATTGTGCTGAATTTTTAGTTAACCAACTAGTTAACTGTCCTGGGTTTAGCTAAAACCCAGTCC